>NC_057714.1:2464094-2475010 GCF_004010195.1 Chiloscyllium plagiosum
CATTTCCAAAGCCCCTCCCCCAAGTCCCTCCTCCCTACCTTTTATCTTAGCCTGCTGGACACACTTTCCTCATTCCTGAAGAAGGGCTTATGCCCGAAACGTCGATTCTCCTGTTCCTTGGATGCTGCCTGACCTGCTGCACTTTTCCAGCAACACATTTTCAGCTCTGATCTCCAGCATCTGCAGTCCTCACTTTCTCCTCGGAAATCATATTTAACCAACTTATTGGAGTTCGTAGAAGGAGTAACATTTAATGTGGATAAAATGGGGTCTGTTGGCTTACTGTACTTAAATTTTCAGAAGGTATTTGACAATGTGCATCATCAAGGAATATTGCTGAAAATAAACTAGGGGTTCCATTAGCATGGATAGAAGATTGACTGGCAGAAAACAGAGTATGCATAAATGTATCCGCCTGATTGGCAGGATCTGACAAATATGCTGGGTCCTCAGCTGTTTGTAATTTACATCAATGACTTTGAGGAGGGAGCAGAAGGCTTTTGTGGCACAGAGTTAGTGTCTCTACCTCTGAGCAAGGCGGCCTGGGTTCAAGTCCCACCTGCTCCAGAGATGTGTAATAACATCTCTGAATAGGTCAATTGTAAAACATCGAAAGGAGGTGAGTGAAGACATGGTAGCTAAATTCACAGAGAACACAAAGATGGCAGAAGAGTTTGTCGCAATGAAGACATAAAAAGTTTACAGCTGGATATAAATAAATAGGTTGAGTAAATGGGCAAAAATCTGGCAGGAGTACAATGAGGGAAAATGTGAAGTTGTTCAGTTTGAAAGGAAGAATGAAAAAGCAGGGTATTATTTAAATGTTAAGGCAAAAGGGAATTAGGTGTTCTAGTGCATAAGTCACAAAAACTAGTATTCAGATACAGCACAGAAGAAGGCTAATGGGATCCTATCTTTTCTTTGGAGGAATTGAACATAATAAGTGAGGATTATAGGCTTCAGTTAGAAGGGCTTTACAGACTTTCTTGTTAAATGCTCAGCCATGAGCCTCTTGCCACTGGACTTGGCAAACTTAGAAGGATGCTTCCTCATGTGGGTTAGTCCAACTACGAAGCACTGTTTTAAGATTAGGGGGTCTCCCTTTTAGGACAAAGATGTGGAGATTTTCTTTCTTGGGTGTGTGACTTTGGAGCTTTGCCTCAAAAGGCCATGGAGGCAGCTTCATTGAATATTTTTCAGGCTGTTGAGGATAGATTCTTGTTAGGTGAAGGGATCGGGGCTATTGGGAGTGCAGAGGAGTATAGAATGTAAAATACAAGCAGATCAGCCACGACCATTTTGAACAGGAGCAGGGTCCATAGTCTGATGCGTCTACTTCTGCTCCTACTTTATATGTCCATACTTTATACTGTCTACAGCATTATCATTGTTTTTCATTTAGTTGAGTATTTTCAACTAATGTATCAAATATACCAAAAAGAATTGAAGGACAGAAAGAAACACAAAATCAAAACTCCAATGAAGTACTATCAAAGATGCAAATCTGTATCAATTATTGGAACTATTATAGATGATTCATCTGGGCAGATATAGAACAGATTGTTGCTATAATAAAGGTTCCTACATCATAACAAGAATAATCTGCAGTCTAGCATGAACTATCTTAAGCAAATAAAATGAAACTAATTATGTAGTCTCAAATGGACATTCCTTTTATTGTAGAAATGTAATATAAGTTTACAGGAGCACAACATCTTCGACTGATTTTAATTAATTTTCACTTAAAAGTCAATAATCTAAAATGCAGATATGGTAGAATAGTGATAATCTTACTGGACTAGTAATGCAGATACATTACATTAATGATCTAGAAATATAAGTTCAAGCTCCACATTGCAGCAGAATTAGTGACTGTCTTGTTTCCTCAGCAGTAATGAGATTTGTAGAATCCTGTAGTTTTCAGCGAATAGTTTTTTTTAATCACATGTTGCTTTTTCACTGAGCACTTCTTTCCACAGATGACAAGACACAGTGATAGAACATGCGAGAAAGCCTCCCAGTTTCTGTTATTATAAATCCATTCTTCATTCTCTCTCTGTTCTGACAAGTAAGATAGTGAAACATGGTTCTTTTGCATATTGCAGAGCCTAGCTCCATGGTCTTTCCAAGTTCAATACTCCACAGGCAACTTTTCATCTCCTAATAAGTGAACTTACTGTGCAAAATGTGACTTGCAAATTTTCTGACTCTGATTTGGGATCTGGTTTCTTATAAGATAGTAGTTTTAGTGCATCTAGCTTTGTACATCCTGCATGGGTTCTCTGGACTTGCTTCAATCTGTGGTCAGGTATTCATAGCTGCCATTTTAAATCAGTGGTGTTCTTTTTTAAAAATCTCCTTAGTCCATGTAAGTCTCACGTATTTAAAGCAGATGATGGAATTTGAATATCAATAGTCCATGTTTATTGTAACACCATTCTTAATTGCCTTTGAAATGGTGATAAAGCACTTCCTTGAAAGCCTGCAATCTATGTGGTATAGGTTCATTTACAATGATATTAGGGAGGGTGACTCAGGATTTTCTCCTAGTGAAAATGGAGGAATGGTGACAGATGTCTAAGAAAAAGTGGTATGAAATTTGAAGGGATTTTGCTGCTGGTAGTGTTCCCATGTGTTTCTTGCTGTTGTTCTAGATAATAGTGGTCGCAAATTTGGGAGGTGGTGAATAAGGAGGCTTGGTAAGTTTCAGAAGGACGTCCTGTAGATCTACATATGAGGGACAGTTTGCAGAGAGAACCCATGTTTTGGTGATGGATGGAATACACATCAACCAGGCTGCTTTATCCCAGATAATAGTTATTGTGCTGCATTCATCAAGACAATCGGAGAGGAATTCCTCACTGAAAAACTTCTAGCCTCTTCCCTGCTCTTGCAGCCACAATACTGGTATTTAAATGTAATCACTGCGTTCTCACCCTATTCTGATGTGTTCTTCTTTTAAGGGGCACTAGATCCCATTTCAGACAACATTCCTGAATTATATTTGTGGCTTTCTACATTTTAAGTTCATCTCAGAAAGTAGGGTCAAAAGACACCTTTCAAATCATCAAAAGATAACTTTAAGAAAAATATTAAGAAATCCTTTATACAAGGGACACATGAATTGAATGTCAGATAAACTGGAGAACACAAAATGCTTGTAATTGCTTAAGAAACTTGTGTTTTTTTTTAGTGATTGAACTGAAGTAGGTCCAATAATCTTGTTCACTTTTTATATTGTAAAGCCACCCTGACTGAGATCAGAAGACAATTTAGATTAGGGACTGAACCTACGAACTGCCTGATCTGTACAAGTCAACTACTCACTGAACAGTTAAAATTCCTCAGGATGTAATCAATAGAACAAAGGAATAACCCGGTGTAAAATTCAAGCAATCCATACAAGAATTAACTATGTGTACTCCCAACTTTATGGTGCATTCAGTTCAGACCCACAACAAAAAGAACATCAACATTTTCAGCAATCTTTTTAAGTATTGTATGAATTTGAACATAAGGCAAATTTTGGTTTATATAGGCTATGGTAAGGATTATTTGTCATTATATTCACAAGTACCAAATAAATAAATTCACCAAGCTTAAACTTCGGTGAATACCTTTATTCATCAGAACCAGCCACACCAACTTTTCCTCCAAAAGTTTGCCCTGGCCTTTTGTCTGTTATCTTGCTAATTGTGGCATTCTCAGTGCAGTACCACAAGGATTTCTATTTATGTTAGTGACAGGTCTTTTTAAATTGCAAATCTTACATGTTAAATAAGACTGCACACTATAATAGTGCTGCCGAAGAGAAATAGGTTGGCTTACTTGCAAGATTGTGGTAGAAGATGGAAATCCTGTTCCAACCCTGTGGACAGTGAGTGGGTGGAGATGAGGATGGTGGCATAAAAGGAAGGCAATCCAACAAGTTCAAAATAGGTGCTTCTATTTTAAAGTTCCTTATCCTACCCATTATTCTCTGTAAACTCTGCTAGTCAGTGGACTAGCCAATGCCTGCCAGTTCAATGACTTTGCTCCTAACATTATTTAACTCCAGCTGTCATCTCAGCTTCCTAACATTATTTAACTCCAGCTGTCATCTCAGCTGTCTCTCTTTGACTCTACGATCTCTTCCTCCAAACCCATTTCAGCTTGTTATCACCACCATTGTGGGTCTCAACAAAACCATTTTCACCATCACTGCCATTTTTTGTTCCCTCCTGCAAGGCCCACTTTCGTTCTTGACGTAGACACATCATTTGGATTTAGGCAATGAAAACATAATAATGAAACCGTTGGACAACAACAGATAAAAATGCTTTTATAGATAAAATATTGCTGTTTTCAAATAACTTCAGGAAGAAAATGGCAAGTTTGCAGAATAGACAGACAAGTGGCAGTGCATCTTAGTGAGGTTAAATGTGAGTTAGAGTTATTGAGTCATAATTATAATTGTACCCATATCCACCACTTTCTCAGTAAGTTCATTTTACACGTAAACCAAACTCTGTGTAACACATTTGTCTTTCATGTATTTTTTAAAATCTCTCTCCTTTGTCTTCCCAACTTCTGGACTGACTCACAAGAGGAAATGTCCTTTGCACATCCTCCTTGACAGATCATTGGGATCTTAATCAAATCATCCCTCACTCTTCTTAATTCTCGTGGAAACAAGATAGTCTGTCTAACTCCTTAATTCCAGGTATCAATCTAGTAAATTTTCATTCATGCACAAATGGGTTGTGGGCATTTCTGGCTGGCTGGTGTTCATTGTCCATCCCTAATTGTACCGAGGGCAGTTCAGAGTCAAACACATTGGCATGGGTCT
The DNA here is from genome assembly GCF_004010195.1 of Chiloscyllium plagiosum. Taxonomy (NCBI): domain Eukaryota; kingdom Metazoa; phylum Chordata; class Chondrichthyes; order Orectolobiformes; family Hemiscylliidae; genus Chiloscyllium; species Chiloscyllium plagiosum. The sequence goes on from NC_057714.1 coordinate 2,468,923, forward strand.
GGAATCACATGTAGTCCAGATCACGTAAGAGTGGCGGTTTCCTTTCCTAAGGGACATTAATGAGCTAGATGGGTTTTTCCAACAATCAGCAATGGTTTCCTGGTCATCTGCCCTGGTGGGATTTGAACCCAAGTGCAAAGAACATTAGCTGAGTTTCTGGAATAATAGTCTAGCAACAGTACCACTCGGCCATTACCTCTCGTGTATCTTCTGAACTACCTCCAACGCATTTCCTTAAATTAGTATGACAAAATGCATGCAACATTTGAGATATATACTCATAAATGCCCTGTATAAGTAAAGCATAACATCCTTACCTTTATGTTCAATTCTTCTCACAATAAAGAACAGCATCCCATTAGCCTTCTTGATTACATGCTGTTCCTACATTCTAATGTTTTGTGACTTATATTCTAGAACAATTAAATCCCTTTGTATCTTGGAATTCCATAGCTGTTCTGCATTTAAGATATACTCTGATGTATTTTGTTATTCTTGCTGCCAAACAGAACAACTTCATAGATTTCTACATTATACTCCCCTCATCTCGGTCATTAATGAAAATTTTGAAATGTTGAGGGCCCAGCACAGATCCCTGTGAAATTTCACTCGTCACATTCTGTTAATTAACTAAAAACCCATTTTACTTACTCTCATTTTTCTGCCAGCCTGGCCAGCCAATGTTGATATAGTCCAACCCAACCACTTCTCTCCCTTGCATTAGATGAGTTTTTATTTTGCACAATAACCTAAAATGTGGCACCTTATCAAATGCCATCCGGAAATCTAAGTACTATGCTTCTATGGATGATCCTTTATCGGCCGCACATATTGCTCCTTCAAAGGGATGGCGGCAAGAGGGCTGTTTTGTGCAATGGAGCAGCGAAGTTGGGCTGGTGGAGAGACAAAGTATTCAATCTTCAGGGATCTTGAACAATCTGCCTTTTCATTAGCATTTTTTGGACTAGGAATCAGGCCTCCAATACAGGTCAGTTAGGCCACCTGTCATTAAAAAAACTGCAAGGATTAAAATAGGCCCCATAGGTATTAACATTCAGTAAGCGTTCCAAGCAGCCATTGTTATTTGGAGATCATGATTTCAAGATTTCATCTGGGACTCAGGCTAGGATGTAACCCCCAGTTTGGAAAGCTTTGCACGGTACTTCTAACATTTGAAGGTCATTCGTCCAATTTCCTGCTTATCTATCAGGAGTTTCATGAGACAGATATTTCACTATCATTACATGTCTTGTGAACAAAGATTTCTTCCCATCTGATAAATTGGCCTTAGAATCTGAACAAACATTAGTTCAAAAATTACATCTTCCTTTCTATGCCTGGGATTTTGCCATACATGCAGTAAACTTCATCTTCTAATGTTGCTTCATAACAATTTGATTCTCTTTCTAAGCTACTAGATAGTATAACTAATTTATTTGTTTTTCTTCATGACTGAATTGAAGGCGACAGTGCAGTAATTGTCATAGCTAGATTCGTCCTATCTTTTGTAGGTAGCATATATCCAGACAATTTGTGACATTATTGATTGCAAAGTGTTAAATTCAAGTTTACCTTGTGGTGCAAGCAAAACCTATTCAATAGGTTGTGACAGTGCAATTGATATCAATTGATCAATGCTCGATTTTGGAATAAAATTTTAAAAATCATATACAGAAGCATTGTGATAGAATATTTCAAAGCCACCATAGTCCCAGAGAACCCTATGCTGAGCTTAACCCAAAGGGCAGTGTGCCTCAGGCAACATTCAGAAGGTGGGGCCCTCATGGTGACCTCAGCTGGTACAGGAGTTGAACCACACTGTTAGCATCATATAAATGTACATCACAGAAATAGGCCCTTTGGCCCATTGAGTCTGTGGTCTCCTAGTACAGTGTACACAATCTTCAGTCTTACTTACAGTGTAGCCCTTCTACACAATCTCCAGTCTCCGAGTAAAATGTATTCTCTCTGTACACAATCTCAAAACCTACAGTACAGTGTGCTCTCATTATATGTAATCACCAGTCTCTCAGTACAGTGTACAGACTCACGGGATTGAATGACCTTATCCTCTTCTGTGTAATAGCCTCAAAAGGCTGAATGGCTATTCTGCATCACATGCCAGCCAATTGAGTTAACCAATCCAAACAGGATATTTACAGCACTGAGCAAATGTGACATTGGATAATATCATGAAGCAACATTAATTCGTGAATAAAGCATAGTAGTGTGTTAGTATAATTTCCATAGTAATATACATTTCTGATAAGCTAAACAATTTATCAGGTTATATCTTATTTTATTTGAGACCAATTTGGAGATTCAATAGGAAACAGATTATTAAACTGGAGAGGGTTCAGAAAAGATTTACCAGGCTGTTGCCTGGATTGAAGAGTTTGAGACAAATAAAACTGGAAAGGTTGGGCCTTTTTTCATATTGAGGGTTATAAAATCATGAGGGGCATTGATAAGGTGAATGACAAGGGTCCTATCCCCATGATAGGGGGATTCAAAACTAGGAAACATATTTTTAAGGTGAAAAGAGCAAGATTTAAAAAGGACATGAGGTGCAACTTTTTTACATCGAGAGTGGTTCATGTGTGGAATGAACTGCCAGAGAAAGTGGTGGATGCAGGTACAGTTATAACATTAAAAGTTCAGGAATAGAATATGTTTGGAAGAATACGGGCCATGTGCAGACAGGGTGGGACTTGTTTAATTCGGAAGCATAGTCAGCATGGACTGGTTGGACCAAAGGGTCTGTTTCTATATGACAAAAACAACACAATTTTTAAACCAGAATACTGGAGCATAATTTTCCAAGTGTGGATTGCTATGGGATGTACTGCCAATTTAGGCTTACTAGAAAATCATGGGGAATGTTCTTACAGTAGTGTAATAAATTCAAAAATTAAAACCTTTCAAATTTAATTCTGTTATAAACAATCTAATTTGCCACGTGTTACAAACAAAGAGCTTTACCTGAACCAATTTTCATGCTTCAGTGTTACAAAAGCATGTGATACTGTCAAATTCATGTTGACAACTGATGTTATGCCGTACACTGATGTTAAGTTTGTCTTCTCTAGTATGAACACAGTATACACTGAGCTCCTCAATCCATTCCCTCGATTCTGATATAACGTGACAGTTCCATTCCCATGCAATCCCGGTTTATAAGAAAATAATAGCAGCACCATTTTAAATAATGGGGCCAGAATCCTGTTATAGCCAATACAGGTAAGGAAAGCTTGCGTTCTACAAATAATAGTCTAAATTCTTTAATCACGTTAAAGCCAATGTGTTGTATAATCATCCTTTATAGCAGAACCAGCTGTACTTTTAATACACGATATGACAGTGATTTATTGAAAGTGTATAGCTCTTTTTTGTAAATTCAAAAGAAGTGACTAAAACCTTCTTAAATTTCTACTCTATAATTTTAATGCATGAAACAAAATCACAGTCTCTTATGAGTTACAAACATATTTAATATCTAGTAAACATTGAAGGATCATGGAAAGCACTCTGTTAGTAACAGAATAACATACTTGTCTGGACTTCTTTTGAGTTTGGCATCTGCTGTTTTTACTGCAACTTTGGTCTTCTTGTCTTGCTCAAGCATTTTATAGCTTCAGTTAGACAGTATTAAAACAACATTCCTATAGAAAGAAAAGTAAGTTCAAATATTAATAAAATTTAAATTCAAACTATTTTCATATTGTAAAATAAATTGAAACCTATTTTTATTTTTCACAGTTGTATTCCCTTTCCTTCTCAAAGCAATGGTGCTAAAAGAGTGCAGGCACATCACTCATATCTGGGATAGGTAGGTAAAGAGATCAAAACTGGAGTGGAGATATTGGAGGATGTGTTACGTGCATGGGAAAGAAACAAATAAAAATGGTCAATGCTGTAGTTTGGACAATGGAAAAGATTGTGCTGTTAGTTTGGGGGAAGAAAGTGCACAAAGGAAGGCCAGAAATAGGGTTGTGGCTTGGTTATGGTGGAGGTAAAAAGATATTCGCCAAAGTGGAGGTGGGGAGAAAGAGAAGGAAGGATGAGGGTTGATTGTGGTCAGTAGCATTTAGAATGGATAAAAGAGAATTAGAGGATTCAAAGGTCATTGAGCTTAGTATTCGAAGTGGAGGAAGGACAGTGCAAAAGTTGAGGAAAGTTGGGCTTTGGTTGTTCAGTGGCAGTTAACCGAGGAAGTTTGTTGGATCTGTTCCTCCTAATTTGTGCTACAAATATACTCACCTTATGGATCAGATCTAATTTATCTCCTTTCTTAACAATGCTGTTAAAAATTCAGTCACAAGTTCCTTTAAATATTTTTTGACCACCCACCTCTGAGTGATTCACTAAACAAAAAAAAAACCTGCAGATACTGGAAATCCGAAACAAAACCTGAAATTGCTGGATTTGCTCAGCAGGCCTGGCAGCATCTGTGGAGAGAAAGCAGAGTCAATGTTTTGGGTCCAGTGACCCATCTTCAGAACTTCAGGGTTCTTGCTGAAGTTTTCCAGCAATTTCTTGTTTTGTTTCAGACCTTTCAGTGACTGCTTATATTAAGAGCTGATGTCAATGGTTTAAAAGTCAGGTTTGAAATTGATAAAACCTTTGTTTCTTATCTAAATCCAAATCCACACATCTTGGGAGTTAAAATTCCACCTCGGGAATTCATTGTTTGGTTGTTCATTAATACTTAGAATAAACTCAATTAACTGATTTCAAAATTAAACCACTACACTGCACAAAAACATAATGGAATCACAAGATTTCTGATGTACCTCATAATTTTACACATAATTGATTTCAGAAGTTGTGATTTATGCAATTCTTAACCTCCTAACTGAGGTTCTAAAATAAATTAGGATTGGCACAGAGTTATCTTTGAAAAGGCAAACTGGATTAAAGTTAATAAATTCTCTGAACCAGATTGTTTTATTCCAAAGTATTGAAGGAGTTGGTTATTGTCATAGTGGATGAGTTGGTGGTTATCTTTTAAAATTCTATAGATTCTAGAAAGTTTCATTCAAACTGGAAAGTAACAAATGCAAACCCACTATTTAAAAAGAGGGGTAGAATGGTGAAACAGACCTGTTAGTTTGATATTAGGGGTAGCAAAAATGTTAGAATCTATTATAAAATTCAGGGGTGAGTGGCTTTCTGAAAGCGCAGGCAGGAAAGGTAGTGGAGCAACACTCTTAGCATGACATGGAATATGTGATAGCAAGAAATGGTCGTGAGTTGGAAGATGTAGAATTCGTAGAGGTGAAAGTAGGAAATAATAACACAAGATGACACAGCTGACAGTAGTGTATAGACCCTCTATTGAAGCGATGTGATGAGGCAGAGAATATATCAGCGGATAATAACGGCATGTAACAGAGGCTATATACCTTAATCATGGATGACTTTATTCTTCATGTAAATTTGGATAATCACATTGGCAGAGGAAACCATGAGAAATGATTCACAGAGTGTATTCGGGACAGTTTCCTAGAACAATACATTTTGAATACAACCAAGGATCACGCTATTTGGGATATGATGATGTATGATGAGGCAGGTTTAATAAAAGATATCAGAATAAAAGTTCTTGGACACAGTGATCATAAAGCAGTAGAATTTAGCATACAGTTTAAGAGGAAGGCGTTCAGTAAGATTCCCCATGGGAGACTGGTTAGCAAGGTTAGATCTCACGGAATACAGGGAGAACTAGCCACTTGGATACAGAACTAGCTCAAAGGTAGAAGACAGAGGGTGGTGGTGGAGGGTTGTTTTTCAGACTGGATGCCTGTGACCAGTGGAATGCCACAAGGATTGGTGCTAGGTTCTCTACTTTTCGTCATTTACATAAATGATTTGGATGTGAGCATAAGAGGTATAGTTAGTAAATTTGCAGATGACACCAAAATTGAAGGTGTAGTGGACAGCGAAGAGGGTTACCTCAGATTACAACAGGATCTTGACCAGATGGGCTAATGGGCTGAGAAGTGGCAGATGGAGTTTAATTTAGATAAATGTGAGGTACTGCATTTTGGGAAAGCAAATCTTAGCAGGACTTATACACTTAATGGTA
>NC_057714.1:2477745-2577663 GCF_004010195.1 Chiloscyllium plagiosum
CCAAGGGTGGAATTGTGAGGCACAGTGTTAACCACTCAGCTGCCATGCCACCCCTCAGCGAGTTAGCTTAACTTTTGTTATTGGGAAAATGTTACAGTATATTATTACTGATGCATGGCTTCATGAAAGGGAAATCATCCAAGGGTGGAATTGTGAGGCACAGTGTTAACCACTCAGCTGCCATGCCACCCCTCAGCGAGTTAGCTTAACTTTTGTTATTGGGAAAATGTTACAGTATATTATTACTGATGCATGGCTTCATGAAAGGGAAATCATGCCTGCCAAATTTACTGGAATTCTTTAAGTAGGTAACAAGAGGGATAGATAAAGGCTACCACACATTAGGCTACTTAGTGACAGCCCATGTTGCGAGAGGTAGTATATTAGCGTGGATAGAAGATTGATCAAGTAATCGAAGAAAGAGAGTTAGGGCAAGGGAGGGCATTTTCAGAATGGCAAACTGTAGCTAGTGTGCCACAGGGATCAGTGCAGGGACCATAATTATTGACAATATATACTAATGACTTGAATGAGGAATGAGAATGTACTATACCAGGTTTACAGATGACACAAAAATAGTTGAAAAATAAAGTAAAGAGGACGATACAACCTTCAGGGGTTTCACAGTGCTCAAAGGTTAAATGAGTGGGCAATTCTCGCCCACCCTCTGACGACCCTTCTCCCGCCTCCAGTACACCCCATCCAGCTGGACACACCATGCTGGCCTCTTACCCGCCCTCGATCTCTTCATAGCCAACTGCCGCCGCGACACTAACCGCTTCAACCTGTCTCCCAGACCAGCCATAACCTCATCACCTCAGGGGATCTCCCATCCACCGCCTCCAACCTCATAGTCCCACAACCCCACACCACCCGTTTCTACATCCTGCCCAAAATCCACAAACCTGACTGCCTCGGCCGACCAATTGTCTCAGCCTGCTCCTGCCCCACCGAACTCATCTCTGCATAGCTCGACATGGTCCTCTGGTACTATGGTAATTTTACCTTATTATGTATTTCCAAGGCTGGGAAAGATTTTTAATCAATAAGCGAATCAAGAATCATAGGAAAAAGGCAGGAAAGTGGAGTTGAGGATGAACGAGTCTCATTTATTGCTGGAGCAGTCTCAATGGGCTGAATGGCCTACTTCTGCTCCTATGTCTTATCGTTTTATAAAGGATGTGATAACTCTTCACAGAATATAATGGTAAAATTGAGCAGAGTCAACATGGAATTTATGAAAGGGAAAACACTATTGACAAATCTGTGGAGATTTTTGAGAATGTTACTTGCAGTATAGATCAAGGAGTTCAAGCAGTCGTGAATGGTTTGCACATGAACTGGAACCAAGCGCTGTATGTAAATGGAGATTCATGTGGCATCAAGCAGCTGATTAGTCTGCGAATTAGTAACAAGTTATTGACAGCAAAGGCTTTCTGCACGCAACAACTATATGATTGGCTCCCAGTTGCTGGACAACTTGGGACTATGAAAAAGATAGTGAGAAGATATTAGATCTCCACCAGCTCAGGACTTTTCCCTGTTCTCTGCAATAGAAACCACTTAAAGCTTGAAAAAAGTTTATTTTGTCTTCAGCGGTTGCTGTAAGCTGTAATTTTTAATTAATAAATCTTTAGAAATATCAACATGTCACTCTGCTTCCTACAAAAAAAGTGAAAGTATCGTGAGAAGGCAGATCAAGAAGTAGCATTCTGATCAGCACAGGATGCTGATCAGAACAGAGATCATTGACCGACTTTCCCAGTTTTCCCTTAGCCCATAACATTTCTTTCTTTTCCTAACACTGTATCTGTATTAACAGGGGGCGATTGTAAGCTGCTTAAAGTTTTAACCAGGAAAGTTTATGTTGGCAGTTCATAATGATTCTTGTTCACATTTTCTGTCAACTTGGGTCTGAAAGTCAGGTAAATTGGGGAATTTTGCACACTTTTTAAAATCTTTGACTTTAGTGATGATTCTGGGAATTGTACATAAGGCGTAATATACAGATCCTTGGTAAGACATCCTCACCTGGAGCAAAATGTATAGTTTTGGTCTCCCTATGTAAGGAATGGTATACCTGCCTGACAAGGAATATAATGGAGGTTCACCAAACATTCCTGGGGTGGTGGTATTGTCTTATGAGGAGAGATTGGGGAAACTGGGCCTCAGATCTCAAAGAATGAGTGGTGATCGCATTGAAGATTGCAAAACTTTTACAGGGCCAAAGTAGATAGGATATTTCCTCAGTGATGAAGCCAGAACATAAATTCAGGATATGGTCTAAGTCATTTAAGACTAAGAAGAAGAGGAATTTCTTCACTCAAAGAGTGCAGACTGGTATGCCAGCAGCAGTAATATGAAGCTACAACACAGGCCTATCTGCATGTCTAACTGCATAGGACATCAGTGCAAAAGATAAGGTTAAAACATCACAGCCGCGATAACCTACTCAAAGACATGCAGTTTGCATTCTGACAAGGCCATTTAGCTTCTGACCTAAATACAGCCTTAAGGTAAACATGGTCACAAGGGATGGATTTCAGAGGGGAAATGAGAGTGACTGCTTTTGAATCAATGACATGTATTTGACAGAGTGTGCCAAGAATGGAAAAATCTTCCCAACATCCTACCAATGGAAAAATCTTCCCAACATCCACTCTGTCCAGGCCATTCAGTATTCTGTATGTTTCAATTAGATTCTGCTCATCCTTCTAAACTCCATCGAGTATAAACCCAGAGTCCTCAAATGTTCCTCATATGTTAAGATTTTCATTCCTGGGACAGTTCTTATGAACTCCTCTGAACACGCTCTAGGGCCAGTACATCCTTCCTGAGAGATGGGGCCCAAAACTGCACACAATACTCCAAATGTGGTCTGGCCAGAGCCTTAGAGCCTCAGAAGTACATCTCTACTTTTATATTCAAGTCCTCTCAAAATAAATGCCATCACTGCATTTGCCGTCTTAACTACTGACTCAACTTGCAAATTTACCTTGAGAGAATCTTGGGCTAGATCTCCCAAGACTCTTTGCATTCCAGACATCTGAATTTTCTCCCCATTTAGAAAATAACCCATGCCACTATTTTTCCTGCCAAAGTGCATGACCTCACACTTTTCCACGTTGTACTCTATCTGTCACTTTTGCCCACCTCCTAACCTGTTCAAATCCTTCTGCAGCCTCCCCAGCTCCCCAATGCTACCTGTCCCTCTACCTATCTTTGTACCATCTGCAAACTTAGCCAGAATGCCCTCAGTTGCTTCATCTAGATCGTTAATGTCTAAAGTGATAAGTTGTGATCCCAACATTGACCCTTGCAGAACACCACAGGCTGAAATCCTGAGAAGGGCCCTTTATTTCCCACCCTCTGCTTTTTGCCAGACAGCCAAGCTTCTTTTCATGCTAGCACCTTGCCTCTAACACCATGGACCCTTATCTTACTCAGTAATTTCCTGTGCGGCACCTTCTTGAAGTCCAGGCATAACCTCCCCTTATTGAAACCATGCTAACTTTGCTCTATTTTACCGTAGAATTCCAAGTATTCAGAAATCTCCTCCTCCCAAATGGATTCCAGGATCTTACCCACGACTGGGGTTAGGTTAATTAGTCTGTAATTTTCTGACTTTTGCCTTACTCCCTTCTTAAATAGGGGTGTCATGTTAGCAATTTTCCAGTCCTCTCAGACCCTCCTGGATTCTAGCGATTTCCGAAAGATCATCACTAGTGCCTCCACCATCTCTTCAGTGATCTTCCTTATAATTCTGGGGTGTAGTCCATCTGGTCCAGGTGATTTATGCACGTAGATGCCATTCAGATTTTCTAGCACCTTCTCCTTGTTGATGGCCACCATATTCAGCTCTGCACCCTCCCTCTCTTGAATTTTTGGGATATTACTTGTGTCTTCCACCATGAAGACTGATGTGAAGTAATTATTCAGCTCCTCAGCTATTTCCTTGTTCCCCACTACTGGTGTCTCTAGCATCATTTTCCAATAGCCCAATGTCCACTTTTGCCCTTTATATATCTAAAGAAACTCTTACAGTCTGCCTATGTATTACTGGCTAGCTTACCCTTATACTTAATCTTCTCCCTCCTTGTTTCTTCTTTTATTGCCCTCAGTTGATTTTTCTAAGCTTCCCAATCCTCTGGTTTCATACTGCCCTGCGTCACATTATCTGCTTTCTCTTTTGCTTTTATGCTATCCCTGACTTCCCTAGTCAGCCATGGTTGCCTCATTCTCCCTGTGCCATGCTACTTTTTCCTCGGAATGAATCTCTGCCATGTCTCCTGAATTACTCCCAGAAACTTCCATCATTGCTGCTCCACTGTCTTTCCTGCTATGCTCCTCTCCCAGTCAATTCTACCCAGCTCCTCCCTCATGCCTCTGTAGTTGCCTTTATTCAGCTGTAATACTGTTACCACTGAATCTATCTTCTCCCTCTCAAACTGCAGAGTAAATTCTATCATATTATGATAAATGCCTCCAAACAGTTGCTTCATTTTAAGCTCCCTTATCAAGTCTGCCTCATTGCATAACATTAAATCCAGTATTGCCTGTTCCCTAGTGCTGTCCACCACAAGCTGCACCAAAACGCCATCTCATAGACATTCTACAAATTCCTTTTCTTGCAATCCACAACCACCTGATCTTCCCAGCCCACCTGCATATTGAAATCCCCCATAAAAACAACTTTGCTTTTCCGACATATCTTTTCTACCTCTTGGTGTATCTTGCGCCCCAGCTCCCAATCCTTATCCCCTTGCAGCCACGTCTCCTTGATGTCCACCACATCATCCCTGCCAATTTCTATCTGTGCCACAAGCTCATTTTACCTTATTCCTTATACTGCGTGCATTCAGATGCCTTCCCTCTTTTCATTGTCATTTTTTTGTCCAGTGTTAAGATACACCTCTGGTGCAGGTGGGACTTGAATCCAGGTCTTCTGGCCCAAAGGTACCCTATCACTGCACCACTATTCCTCACAGTAATGCCCTATGCCCAACTATCTTCATCTGCTTCAATGACTTTCCTTCCATTATAAGATCAGAAATTGGGTGGTTCACTGATTACTGCACAATGTTCATCACCACTCACGACTCCTCAGATACTGAAGCACTACACACATATGTAGCAAGGTCTGAAAATTGCTATTGACTAGCCACATAAGTGTTTGTAAGCGCAGTTCAGAGGCTAAGCAGCCTGTGCCAGAAACTTACTCCTGACTTCACAAGGCCTGTTACTACCCACAAGGTATAACCCCAGAAATGTTATGGAATACTCCTCATTTACCTGGATGAGTGTAGCTCCAACAACACTCAAAAACTCAACACCATCTGGGATAAGCAGCCCACTTGATTGGCACCATATGCACAGACATTCTACCCTTCCACTACTACAATCAGGTAAGGCACATTTTAAAATATAGTTTATTCAGTTCATTTGCCAGTTCTCAGATGTTTCTTCAATCTTGCATAACAAAAGAGTGGCCTACCACATTCTGCCTAAAAGATAATATCAGACTTACGGAAAGAACAGGTTCAGTTCTCTTTTTTACACAACAATCAAAGCATTTCACAGCCACTGAAATGTAAGAGTGCTGTAATACAGGAAAGGTAGGAGACACAAGGTAGAATCTTGCACTCTCCCTTGTGGTGAATTTGGTTACAGAGATTATTTTGTCAATGGTACTTTGGCAACTTCCTGTCATTATACATATAATATCTGTATAAAGCCTTGATGGTTTTCTCATTCTGCTGACATTTGAAGCTCTCAAATGGGTAAATTATCAAGAAAGCCTCTTTCTGCCACCGCCAATAACCCAGTGGGCTCACCATGAGGGGAAACCTGAAGTAGAGTCCTTATTCAAAGGTACTCATTGCCCGACTGAGACAGCCAACATCTGGAAAGCCACAAGTCACCTTCCAGCTCTTCCTTAATGCCAACCTTCATCCTCCTTTTTTCCTGTTATAATTCATTTATGCTTGGGTCTCTCAGGTGTCATACCAACAGCAGCCCCAGCATCCTTGGTGACACTACAGAGTACAAAAGATCTGCCATCCTCTGATTAGCCAGGAACTTTCGGCAAGGAAGACTTTCAATCTCCGGAGTCCTTGATCCAGAGGATGGCCCACCACTGGCATGTTAACTGCCAGAATAGCACAATATGAGTCAAGCCTTGACAAAGAGAGATGATGTAGGAGCCTCAGTGGCTTTTCAACTCCCAGGCTTAGACACCTGTCATTTCACAGGAGATTACATCACACTGTAAACTTTTGCTATAAATTCTGTGTCTTACAATCGTGTACTCCACAACCACCTGATGAAGGAGCAGCGCTCCGAAAGCTAGTGCTTCCAATTAAACCTATTGGTCGATAACCTGGTGGTGTGTGATTTTTAACTCTGTACACCCCAGTCCAACACCGACATCCCCAAATCAATATAATTGATTGAATACTTATATCTAATTTCCAGGACTGATATCTGCTTGATCCCAATAACATAGCAACTATCTTTTTACATAAAGTATAGCTTGTAGGCTCTATTATTCATATAACTTCCAATGTCATTGTTAACTAGTTACAGTTTTCCCATAAAAGGAGTTATTCATAATATTATTAACCTGTTTTGTCTCATGAGTATTTATTTTGCATTACAGCAAAGCTCAACAAACAAAAAAAGTTATTCAAACATCAGGCACAAGACCTATGAAATTTAATACCAAGCAATGTGAAATCACATAATTTGATAGGAGGAACGAGGCAAGGCACTATAACCTAAATGGTCCAGTTTTAAAGAGGGATACAGAAAAGTCCTGTGTGTGAAGGTAGAACAATCCATGAAAGTTGCAAGATGACGTGTGATGTTTGTTAAAAAGGATTAAAGGTTTTTGGCTTGATTAATCAAAACCTTTATGAAACACCAAAGAGGCTCAGCTGCATTTTAGTATATAATTCTGGGCATTGTATTTTAGGAAGGACAGAGAAGCTGCAGAAGGAATTTAGTAGAAAAGTACCAGGCATAAATAATTTTAGTTCTGCAACAAGATAGAAGAGGCTGAGAGATTAGGGAAAGGTTTTCAAAATCATGGACAATTTTGTTCTTCCTTTTGTCATATACTCAACAGCACACACTCAAATACAAAATTCAGTATTTTAATCTCAGACTCAATTATATTTCCTTCAGGAGAACTTTTTATTTTTCTCTTGTTCCTGAAGCTTTCTTCAGCCTTTCACAAGCTTTCCATCATTTATGTAAATGATTTGGATGTGAACATAAGAGGTATACTTAGTAAGTTTGCAGATAACACTAAAATTGGTGGTGTAGTGACCAGGCAAAGGTTACCTCAGATTGCAATGGGATCTTAACCAAACTGATCGTGAGAAATGGCAGGTGGGGTTTAGTTTCAATAAATGCGAGGTGCTGCGTTTTGGAAAAGCAAATCAGGGCAGGATTTATACACGTAATGGTAAGGTCTTGGGGAGTGTTGCTGAACAAAGAGACATTGGATTGCGGGTTCATATTATCTTGAAAGTGGAGTCACAGGTAGATAAGATAGTGAAGATGTTTGATATGCTTGCCTTTATTGGTCAGAGAATTGAGTATAGTAGTTGGGAAGTCATGTGCAGCTGTACAGGACATTGGTTAGGACACTATTGGAATATTGCATGCAATTCTGGTCTCCCTGCTACAGGAAGGACATTGTGAAGCTTGAAAAGGTTCAGAAAAGATTTACAAGGATGTTGCCAGAGTTGGAGGATTTGAGCTACAGGGAGAGGCTGAATAAGCTGGGGTTATTTTCCCTGGAGTGTCAGAGACTGAGAGGTGACCTAACAGAGGTTTACAAAATCATGAGGGGCATGGATAGAGTGAATAGTCAAGATCTTTTCCCCAGGGGAGTCCAAAACAGAAAGGCATAGGTTTAAGGTGAGAGGGGAAAATTTAAAAGGGACCTAAAGGGGCAACTTCTTAACGCAGAGGGTAGTGCGTGTGTGGAATGAGCTGCCAGAGGAAGTGGTGGAGGCTGGTACGATTACGACATTTAAAAGGCATGTAGATGGGTATATGAATAGGAAGGTTTTATAGGGATAAGACACAAATGCTGTCAAATGGGACTAGATTAGTTTAGGATATATAGTTGGCACGGATGAGTTAAACTAAAGGGTACAGCTCTATGATTCTAAATCAACCAACAAATTTCTTTCCCTATGTCTCTCCTTTAGCAGTCAGCTCAGTGGAAATACCTGTTTGCTTCCACTCTTTCTGAGTGTATTCAGAGCATCAGTGATCTCAACATTTTTGCTGGGTCCTAACATCCTTCCTAAATTATTATGTATTGAATTGTGCATAATGCTTCAGTTGAAGCCTAACCAGTTATTTTTGAAGTTTTACTTTTTTTTTCTGCCGTTGGTTAAAAAGCAAAAGAAAATCAACTTGCTGTCTTCAAGGATCTGTAAATATGCATACCTAAGTCTCTCTGTTCTTGCACCTATTCAGAATTGTACCCTTTAGATTATCACTTCACATGTAAAAGTGCTGTATTTGCCTAACAAATCTATACTCATTGCCCCATTTTAGCCAATGTTTCCCATTTGAGAATTAATTTTGTTTTTGTCAATAGACTCCAGTAATTTTTCCATCACTGATGTTTGCGATGATCAAGTTTATCCTGCTCACCATTTTTGATCGAGGTATAACATTTTCAATCCTCCAGTCCTCTGGCAAAATGTTCATATCCAAGCAAGATTAGAAGACTGTGGTCAGAGCTTCTTATATCTCCACAGAAGCAACTGTGATGTATTCCATAAAACATGAGTGAATTAAGTTTAGACAATGCCAACCTACCAACCTTTTCTATCGGTGTTTAACTTATTGAATATCTGTACCTCTTCTCCTTTACTGCAATGTTACCGTCATCCTCTTCTTTTGAAGGAGTATGCTCAGTACTCATTCAGCCATGTACTTGGCACCCACAGAAGATTTCCTTTTTCTATGTGAATAACAAATTGTTTGGGGTTTCCTTTTAAGTCACTTTATTCATTTTTGCTCACTTTTTTGTTCTTCTTGAATACTTTTTATTTAAGTTTCCATGCGCACACCTAGTTTTCTGCTGCATTAAGTACCGAATGTCTTTATTTTGGCCTCTATTTCTTACACATGCAAGGATTTCCACCTTTGGACATCCCAATATTCGATGTTATGGGAATATGTGTGACCTTAATTGAAGCATCTCCACCTTGAAAACCTGCTATTTCTTGGTTACTACTTCCTTGGCCAATTTTTATTTCTACCCTTTTCCAAATATGGAGTTAGGACACATATCAGTAATGTTTCATTGAACAACAGACCCTCAAAAGCCTAAATGGTCAACTCCTTTTCCTACACAACGATCCTGAAATAATCACTCCTTTAGCTGAATATTTTCACCTGAGTGTTGATTGATTTTTCTCAGTTTGTTTTAAACATACATTAAAAACACTATATAAATGCATGTTGATCTGTTGGAACTACTGAAAGTTTACAATTAGAATTGACAAACCAAATAATGCTTCTAATTGTTTGGCTGGATACTATAGGTGTGTTTGAAGGTGGGCAGGGGCACATAAAATCAAATGGATGGCCTTTCTGCCAGCTCCACATCCACTTCTGACCTGACTGAAACTTTACCGGGAACACATAAATATTGAGAAGACCATGCATCCTTGGGCTTATTGTGGTCTTTAAGTAGCCAATTAATGGCCACTTAAGAACTTCATCCCATCCCACCAGTAATTTATCTACACTTGCACATGCTTCAGGTATTACAGGAAGCCTTGCAGATTTAACTGTTCAGATTGGCAATAGATAAAGGAGTTGGGTCTCCTTAAATGGGTTGCCTAGGCCACTGGAGGCAATTTTTCAGCTCATTATCCCCAAATATATTCTTGACCTTGACATCCCATTGTCGAGTTCCCAGGTTCCCTGGGGTCCTAGCATGAGGGGGTGAGGGTTAGACCTGCAGTCCCAACCACAGACTTATCCCAGCTGGTATTGCTTGGTACCACCCATCCATGTGGCAAGCAGCGAAGATGGGACTTTCACCTTGAGAAATTAGCATTAAATTACTGTGAAGCGACCATTAGGATAGTGTGCGAGATCTCGCAACCTCTGCGTCTCCAAACCTTTCAACTGGAAATCAGGAACTATGCTTCATGACATACAAGCACAGATATGAGTTGGCTCCTTGGGCTTTCTCCCCCATCTGACAAAATCTGGCTGATCTAATTGTGGCCTCAACTCTTCTTTCCTGCCTCTCCCCATACCTTCTGGCTGCCTTGTCAACCTGCTTATCTTGTATTTATATCTATGATTGCTCCAATTTCAAATTCACACTCAATCTTAGCCCCTCAACAATGTGCACGAGCCTCTCACTTGGCCACCCTGAGATTTTGTTGAAGGAGCTGAAAGGTTTTGGTGGGTTCATAGTCATTCAGTGAGAGGCGGGAATGAACCAAATCTCTCAGTTGAGAGGCACGAAGTACAATTTGTGTGTATGAACTTGGTGATGGTGACATTCTGTGAAAGAAAGCCTGGAATAGAGCTGGGAGGAAATGAGACAATTGACGGGGATGAAATGAAAGGGGAAAGAGCTGCGGCCTGTCCTGATCATTGGAGCCTCAGTTATATTGGGTTCATGTTGTGGTCATTGTCATTGGCTGGGGAGCTGTGTGTTTGTTACTGAGAGGAGAGGCTAATGGTGCCTCGGGCCTGACTGACACTCGGCCCCTCTCTCACTTACCGGCTTCTCATGGTGTTAACGGACAGGCGGTGGTTCGCAGAGACTCTCTCTTTCCCCCTCCAAGCCAAGCAGCTCCGTTTACTTTCCAGCAGCGTTAACCGCTCGGACCCAATCAGAGCGTCCCGTGCTCAGACATCGAGCCCCGCGCACCCAATCGGCATCGCCGACACTGCTATGTCGCTAGCTCCATGGTGAGCGCTGACGCCCGCCGGCGCCGTCCCCATGGAAACCAAGCGCGTCGCTGACAACGGCTGTGGAAAGAGACGAGGGAAGGACTGCGCCTGCCCGGTAACAGAAGAGTCAAATAGTGTGGGCGCTGGAAAAGCACAGCAGCTCAGTCAGCAGCTGAGGAGCAGCAGGAGGGGCTACGTTGTGATAGGTGGATGAAGGTGGGGGCTGATGGTGATAGGTCAGAGGGGAGGGTGGAGCGGATAGGTGGGAAGGAAGATGGACAGGTAGGACAGGTCATGAGGATGGTGCTGAGCTGGAAGGTTGGATCTGGGATAAGGTGGGGGGAGGAGAGATGAGGAAACTGGTGAAATCCACATTCATCCCATATGGTTGGAGGATCCCAAGGCGGAAGATGAGACATTCTTCCTCCAGGTGTTGGATAGCCAGGATTTGGCAGTGGAGTAGGCCCAGGATTTGCATATCCTTGGCAGCGTGGGAGGGGGAAGTTGAAGTGGTTGGCCACGGGGTGGTGGGCATGTTTGGTGTATGTTGCCTAGAGGTGTTCTCTGAAGCACTCTGCAAGTTGGCTTCCTGTCTCCCCAATGTAGAGGAGACCACATAGAGAGCAAAGGACACAGTAGATGAGGTGTTTGGAGGCACAGGAAAATCTCTGCTGGATGTGGAAGGATCCTTTGGGGCCTTGGATGGAAGTGAGGGGAGAGGTGTGTCTGCAGGTTTTACACCTCTTGCTGTGGCAGGGGAAGGTGCTGGGAGTAGAGGGTGGGTTTTTGAGGGGTATGGCAGAGTTTCTGCCACCTACAGTAAACCCCACCACCAGAGATATATTTCACTCCCCATCTATTAGCATTCCGGAGTGCCACTCCATCTGTGACTCCCTCATTAGGTCCACACCCCCTCCCCCATCAAACCACCCTCCAACCCCAGGACCTTCCTTTGCCAGTGCAAGAGGTGTAAAACCTGCACCTACACCTCTGCCCTCACCTCCATCCAAGGCCCCAGAGGATCCTTCCACATCTAGCAGAGATTTTCCTGCACCTCTAAACACCTCATCCAGGATGTCCGTTGCTCTCAATGTGGTCTCCTGTACATTGGGAAGACAGGACGCCAACTTGCAGAATCTTTCAAAAAACATCTCTGTGACACATGCACTAAACAACCCCACCTCCCTGTGGCCGACCATTTAAACTCCTGATTTAACCCCTAAGAAAAAGAACACGAAATGACATCATCTACCCAAAGTAGCCCAAACATAAATAGAAAACAGGAATCATCAGCAATGCTTCATCTTGAGGCTCACTGAAGATGTTACCTAGTATGGTAACAAAACGTCTGAACATGAACCTTCCAGCTCAGTGAGCAAACCTACATCCAGAACCTCAACCCTGCCCAGTTCACACTTCCAGAGTCAGAAGTTGTGTCCCTGAGGGAAGGCAAGTTTCTGACTGGATATTATTACATTGCAACATGAAGATACGAATGTAACTTCTCCCTATAGCTCAAATCCTCCAACCCTGGCAACATCCTTGTAAATCTTTTCTGAATCCTTTCAAGTTTCACAACATCTTTCCGATAGGAAGGAGACCAGAAATGCACGCAATATTCCAACAGTGGCCTAACCAATGTCCTGTACAGCCGCAACTTGACCTCCCAACTCCTGTACTCAATACTCTGACCAATAAAGGAAAGCAAAGTTTGTGAGAAGATTTGTAGCTCAGGTGCTCGCTGCTGTGGTTCTGTTCGCCGAGCTGGAAGTTTTTGTTGCAAACGTTTCGTCCCCTGTCTAGGTGACATCCTCAGTGCTTGGGAGCCTCCTGTGAAGTTTCCTCCGGCATTTATAGTGGCCTGTCCCTGCTGCTTCCGGTTGTCAGTTTCAGATATCAGCTGTAGTGGATGGTATATTGGGTCCAGGTCGATGTGTTTGTTGATGGAGTTTGTGGATGAGTGCCATGCTTCTAGGAATTCCCTGGCTGTTCTTTGTTTCGCTTGCCCTATAATGGTAGTGTTGTCCCGGTCAAATTCATGTTGCTTGTCGTCTGCGTGTGTGGCTACTAGGGATAGCTGGTCGTGTCATTTCGTGTACAAACTCCTCCTTCACTACCCTATCTACCTGCGACTCCACTTTCAAGGAGCTATGAACCTGCACTCCAAGGTCTCTTTGTTCAGCAACACTCCCTAGGACCTTACCATTAAGTGTACAAGTCCTGCTTAGATTTGCTTTCCCAAACTGCAGCACCACTCATTTATCTAAATTAAACTCCATCTGCCACTTCTCAGCCCATTGGCCCATCTGATCAAGATCCCATTGTAATTGGAGGTAACCTTCTTCGCTGTCCACTACCCCTCCAATTTTGGTGTCATCTGCAAACTTACTAACTATATCTCTTATGCTCACATTCAAATCATTTATGTAAATGACAAAAAGTAGTGGATCCAGGACCGATCCTCGTGGCATCCACTGGTCATAGACATCCAGATGTCAGAGGTAGTTTTTTCACCCAGTTGTGAGGGCATGGAATGCACTGCCTGCAACAATAGTAGACTTACCAACTTTAAGATCATTTAAATGGTAATTGAATAAGCATATGGATGAAAATGGATTAGTGTGGGTGAGATGGGCTTCAGTTTTTTCACAGGTCGGCACAACATCAAAGGCCGAAGGGCCTGTACTGCGCTGTAATGTTCCATGTTGTATGTTCTATCTCTATTGCACTCAGTGAAGAGTAGGGAGAGAAACAAAACAGCAAACCCTTCCTAAAAAGAAAACTAAGATGATATACGCATGAAGTTCAGGAGGTAGGAACACTACCACCATACTACAAGAGCCCGTATTCATCTGGAGGAAACTGATCAAGTTAATTCATATGCAATTAAATTGGCCTCAGTTATTTCACCATCTGGCACTTCCTGAATTCTTTTTCATAACCAGTCAGTTTAAAGCCAATGAACACCTTTATGAACACTTTTACACATGCACATTTTGTTCCAATGTATCACCAAGACTAAAATGCAAGTTTAATTCAGACCCAAGAGAAATTGCTGCAGCATTCCCAGAAGGTCAACACAGAAAGAAGATTCTCTTCAGAAGAGGATAAAAAAGCAAAATGTGCTTTTCTTTATAAATCTAGTGGGAGCAAGAGCAGCCCTCTGTGTCCCCCAACATCAAGGGCTGAAGAGCCTGTACTGCGCTGTAATGTTCTGTGTTCTAAGATAGATTAGTCCTCCACTTCTCCAGCCATCCCCTTCCAAAGGGATGCCTTGAATACCAAATGCAGCTATTTTCTGCCACTTCTCACCTATTCTCAATAGAATTTAGAATGACAAAATTTATTGGAAATTAAAATTCACCTGGACTCATGCTCCCAAAATTGCTGGTGGGATCTTCTCTCATCAACCCACTGGCAGTTAAATTACAGGTGTAGACTTAAAATTTTTAGAAAGGTATTATCAAAAGTATTAGGAGGTTAAAACTCAAATGAAATGGTGTTTGTAAAACATTACAGTACGGCAGATCACCACTTTTGTTAGATCTTTAACTTATTCAGTTTCCAAACAGACCCCTATGAAGAACATAGACCAATATCATGTTTGGTACAATAAAAGACTTTATTGCTTTTATTAATAGGTATGACATTACAAAAAATAGTTATTCTCCTCTAATATCCAATTAAAGGCAGGATGTTGGCCTTAAAGAAAACAAAATCTGGGGGTTATACACATATTTAAACTAAGACATGGACTACTGTAACATTTTTACATTGCTTTGGGTGTCCTTACAAAAATAAATGAAATCACTACTGTACTTAGAAATAGTCATAAAAACTTTAACCATAATTTTCTGAACTTAGACAATTTTATGAAAATTGATGAATACTAGGGATTGTATTTGTTCTGTGATTAAATAAGCAGAACATAGGAAGACATAAAATTACCGTTAACTGCAGATTTTAAAAAAAAACAAAAAAGGGACAAAACTGTCCCTGTCAGAAACCAGTTTTTCAAACTGTTAAAATCTCATACTGTATTTAGCATTTAACGATCAACAGTATCAACACAATACTATTTAGAGTAACCTAAAAAATTAAATAGAAAACTTCAGTTCACCAACTGACACTCGATTAAAATAAGTTTCTATAATTCACATCTCCTCTTATGTAATGCAAACTCAATTATTCAATTACAGTGATTACAATTTGTACATTTAATAAAATAGCAGAAAATTGGTTGACTGAATATATCCGCAAAACTTGCCATATGTTTAACTATATAAGCAGTATTGGGATACAAAACAAATGCTTCACAATATTACCATTTCTGTGTTTTGGCTGTTTGGCTATTATTTTGCAATGATTCAATGCAAATGATGAATACAGTTCTGTATGTTGCACTGGCATTGTGTTTTTGTCTAAAGATAAATGAACTTGCCTCATTTGAAAACAAAATGGCTGGCCAAAGGAAATATTTTTAAAACTTTCATCTGATCTGGAAGACAAAACAACTTCACAAATTGTGTTAAAGCATGGCAATATGGATCAATGGGAAGATTCTGATTTCCTGAGATGGCTCTAGAATTACTGATCTAATACTATAACTACAGTACTGCCCATAGAAAGTGGTCACTCTACATATCTAAAGTACAAAGACAAAAATACTAGAACAATCTTTATAAAATTAGCCAAATCTTCTTTAAATTCCATATAGTGTGGAAATTTCTGAATAAACTTGAGGCTAAGTATAAATAAATAAAACATATAACACTGCAATGCTAAATAAAGCCTACAGTATACCATGTTGAATAAAGTTACATGTAAACAGTTCAGATGCAGACAGTCTCAAATCAGTATTGCAAAACCGGTGCACCATTTTGTAAATAAAAGGATAGCAACCAACCCCAGTATTAAACCAGTATAGTAAACAGATGCACACCCTTCAGATAGAATACCAATTTACATACCTCTTCTATCACAACACTTGTTACCGCCTGCTAGCTCATTGTTATTCAGTAGCAACAAAACTCTGAAGGATCAATGACAAATAAAGACAGAGATTCGAGCATTTGGTTGAAGATCTTATTACCTATTAGTTATCACATGGAGTGTGAATGTCAATAAGCAATATATTTATACCTTTTTGTATCGACAGTATACTTGTGATTCTGGATCTTGTGATCATCATGTGCTATTTTTCATTTTTTAAAAATGGTACATCATCTGCCATCATCAAGCAAATCAAATGTTGGTAAGCAGATTTTAATTTTAAAATAACTTGTCTAATAGATTATTGCTTGTTTACTTTCCATAACCTTATGCCAAAAATTGTAAATTGAATAATAAGTAAAGACTTAAACAGTAGCTAGCATTGCAGTTGACAATAGTACAAGGGTAAAACAACCTTGGTCAGAAGAATTTCACTCTGACTGAGACACTGATTAGGTCCAACACACTTCTATTTCCTGCAAAGGATCCAGAGGTTTGGCTGTGGCTCAAGTAGTAGTTTCATAAAAAGAAATTTTTCTAGATTAATCAAGATGTAGCTTGTTTCATACAGATGTTTCTGCATCAAGGACATTTCTTGGAGGCACCTCTTCAATGTTTATTTGGATATCTGTAGTACATTCAGGACTGTAAATATGTAACAAGGAAAAGTAAATGTATAGCCGCATTTCTGGTTTTATAAATAAATATTTATGTTTGTACACCCACAAACTAATTAAAAAAAGAGAAATGAAAAAACAATTCAGCCTTTTAAATGAAAATATTGCACACGTATTTTAATGTGCAAGTGGTTTTTGCTTCTGAAACTTCTGATTCTATTTTCATATCTAAAGTTTCACAAATTAAATACATCTACAGTTCACATAATATTTATATCAGCAAAACTAAGTACTTTTTGGGATACAGAGAGTTTT
Source organism: Chiloscyllium plagiosum (assembly GCF_004010195.1). Classification (NCBI taxonomy): domain Eukaryota; kingdom Metazoa; phylum Chordata; class Chondrichthyes; order Orectolobiformes; family Hemiscylliidae; genus Chiloscyllium; species Chiloscyllium plagiosum. The sequence continues at coordinate 2,494,620 of NC_057714.1, forward strand.
AATGAGTTAGCTGTAAAAGATAAATATGTCTATGTGCATACGACTTCCTGTCTGGAGGATGTAGCAAAAGGTACCTATATTGAAAATAATTGTACATTATGCAGGTAAGAAATTAGAATTTTTGTTTTTAAAAGAAATAAAGCCACATACAGTACAACTATATTCAGAAAATAGCATATGGTTTTACAGATTCCTCATCTGTTTCTCCACAAACAATACTTTTAAAAAAGTATTCTCTGAAATTATCATTTTCATAAATACTGTTTTAAGTGGTGTCAATCTATAACATACAAAAAGATCCTGAAAAATACTAACTTGTGAAAATTGTTTGCTGAATAATGTACCATGCCAGCTAAAAATGTTCAAGCTTGATAACTTTGTTCAAACCACATGAAAAATTAGTAAGCTAAGATCTATTAGTCTTATAACAGAGTCGGTGCTATAATTGAATGGCTTGGGGTATATCAAACAGGGTTTTTCAAACACTAGTGGAGTATATCAAACACTTACTGCAAATGCCCAGTTTTCTAAACAACAGCCGCTGTTGTGCATGTATTATTATCAATGCTTTGTTAGATGTCAGGCTACAGATTAAGCACATAAACAAAAAAAGCTACCTTGCTTCAAGTTTTACAACTTTTGCATTCTCAGCATTAACAGCAAGAGCCTTCCACACAGCAGTTTTGGCCATTTCATCAGATATGTTTACGACTGAAGGATCATCTGGGCTAGAGGATAAACATATCTAAATGTTAGTGCTTTGTACAAGCAGAACCACTAACTGGATTCACAAAGCCTTATTTTTCCCTTCAACCTTGCCATGCAGTTCTTCCCCAGCTTATACAATTCTTACACAGTTTATTGAAGTCACATGCAAAGAAAAAAAAAAAATCAAGAAACAAAATTGTTTCAACAATAAAACACCAAAGTTTTCCATCAGGGTTGTTCAACCTCTTCTGAATGGGGGTACCAAGAAAATTTCAGACAGATAAGATTTGGCACAACAGTAAACATGAATTTCAGAAACAAACAATTCCAAAAGGAATAAATACATAATTTAAATAAATGACTCAAACCTAAATAACTGAAAGTACCAAGCAGCAGAGCTAACTAATAAAAATCTGGTTTTTCCCTTTTCCATTAATAAGTTCAATTACTAGCAAAATTGATAAAGGAGAGCCAATGGATGTCATCTAATTAGATTTGCAGAAGGCTTTCGAACCATGATGGTGGTTGGAAATATAAAAGCACAGGAGATAATAGGATAGGAGGTAATGCACCAGCATGAGGTGATCAGCTAATAGAGAACAAGCAAGCGGTGACAAGTCAGGTACTGAAGGGAGCAAACCTTGGGACCCAGCTGCTCGCAATTAATGATCTGAATGTGTGTACCAAAATGTAATATTTCCACATTTTCAGGTCACACAAAGCTAAATGGGAAGGTTTGTTGAAAGGATAACAAAGCAGCTTCAAGAGGATTTGGACAGGTGAACTGACTGGGCAAGAACATGGTGGATGAACCTAATGTAGAAAATGCGGTGAAGTCATCTACTTTAGTAAGAGAAACAGTATATCTTAAGTGGAAAGGGGTTGGAAAGCGGAGATGGGCAAGGAACCTCTGTTCTTGTCAATAAGTCACCTAAGACCAATATATCAAATGCAACAAGCTACTAGGAAGGCTAATGGAATGGTAGTCATTACTGCAAGAAGATCGGATTACAGAAGTCAAGTCTTAAATCAATTGTATAGGAGTTTGGTTGGACTGTACTTGGAGTATTATGTACAGTTTTGGTCTCCTTATCTCAGGGGAAGATATTCTTGCCATAGAGGAACGTAATGAAAGTTCACCAAACTTGTTTTTGGATAGAAAGACTGATTGGTCAAACTGGGCCTGTATTCCCTAGAGTTTCGAAGAATGAGAGGCAACCTTATTGAAACCTACAAAATATACATGCAGCTAAGATGTTTCCCCTGGGTGTGGAGTCTAAAACCAATGAGCACAATTTAAAAATAAAAGGGAGATGCCATTTAGTTTCTCCCGATCTCTGACCTATTTTACTCAGAAGGTTGTGAATCTGGATTTCTCTACCACAGAAGGTCGTGGGGGAAGGGGTGTTCAGTCTGAATATATTTAAGTCGGAATATCTGACAGGTTTCAGATTATCAGTGGTGTACAGTGTTATGGGGATGGAATGAGTTAAAGGCACGGAAGTATTCGATTAGCTTTGATCACATTGAATGGTTTAGCAGGTGTGCAGGGCTGAATGGCCTACTCCTATTCCCATGAATCAGAAGCCATTTCTTTTCAGCATTTGCCATTGGCAAAGGAAAGAAAAGAAACAGCCTTTGATTGGAGGAGCATATTGCAAAATCTTCCATTTGTATTTTCTGTATTTAGAACCCCAGTAGCAAGGTGGAAAGGACCAACTTCATTCGAGACAAAAAAACTGCAGATGCTGGAATCCAAGCTGGACAGGCAGAGGCTGGAAGAACACAGCAAGCCAGGCAGCATCAGGTGGAGAAGTCAACGATTCAGGTGTAACACTTCTTCAGAGCTGGGGATTGTGGGGGATGGGGGTGGGGGTTTGGGTGGGGTGAATGGGTTGGTGGTGGTAGTTTGGATGGGGAGAGGGGCAAGTTGATGAGGTAGGGATAGGTGAACACAGGAAGAGAGTATGACCTGATTGGTCGATGGGATGAACTAGTCCTCACTCTTAATAACCTTTTCTTTAACTCTTCCCATTTCCTCCAAATCCAAGGGGTGGCTGTGGGCACTCAGATGGACCGTAGCTACACCTGCCTCTTTGTCTGCTATGTCAAACAGTCCCTCTTCACAATCTACACAGGCACTGTCCTCCAACTCTCCTGCCGTTACATCAATGACTGCATTGGTGCAGCGTCCTTCACCCAGGTTGAACTGGAGCAGTTCATCAACTTCGCTCACAACTTCCATCCCACCTTCAAATTCACTTGGTCTATCTCGGAACCTCCCTCCCCACTCCATTTATATCTGGCGAGTCTTCAGACAGACGTTCACTATAAATTCTCAAACTCCCATAACTACTTGGAAAACGGGATGAAGTTCTTGCAGGATACTAGATGGGAGAAGGTGTAGCCCAATACCTCTGCCTCTGCCACATCTGCTTGGACAAGGAGACATTCCATTCCCTAGCATCCCAGACCTATTTTGAACAAAGTGCTCTGTGATCCAGACAGCCCTCCACCACACCACCTCCATTCCTCATTCCAATGCTCTCAACCCACCCCCTCAAAAAGCAACAGAGACAGGGTCCCCCTTGTCCTCATCTACCACCCCACTGGTCTCCGCATCCAACGTATCATTCTTAAACACTTGCACCAGCTCTAACTAGACCCTACCACCAAGAACATTTTTTCCCCCTACTCCTCTCTGCCTTCCGCAAGTACCATTCCCTTTGCCAATCCCCTGACCAATCACCCTCAAGCCTTCCCCTGCAACCATAAAAGCTGCAACACCTGCCAGCACACCACCCCCTCACCTCCATCCAGGACCCCAATCTGCCTGTCCTCCAATCTAGTTTACTGTATTCCAGTGGGAGATGTGGTCTTCCCTACATCAGTGACAGCAAATGTAAACTCAAGGCACATTTCACCGAGCATCGCAGCTGGGCCCACAGGGGCCGACCTGACCTCCCAGTCATCACCCATTTTAATTCCCTTTCCCACTTCCTTTCTGACATGACCATTCTTGGCTTCTTGCATTGCCACAGCGAATCAGACCACAAATTGAAGGAAGACCTCATCTTCCGCCTGGGCAACCTGGAGGAACTCAAAGTTGAGTTCTCCAATTTCAAATAACCTCCCTTCCCATCCACCAACTCCCTTTCCAGCCCCGCCTCATCCCTTCCATTGCTCTGACTGGCCCTTCCTTCCAGGTTCCTTCCAGGGAGGGGACGAGGGCGGTGGGGTGGGTAGTGAGAGTACAGTGCGAGAGTTGGGGGGTGGGGCATGGTGGTTGAGTGCAGCGTGAGAGATGGGGGTGAAGGCAAGGGCCTCGCGAGGGGGTTGAAGGCTGTGCAAGGGGGCAGCAGGGCAGGTGGAGCCAGGGCAGGGTGGGCGGCGAGTCGAAAGGGAAAGAGGGTGAGGGTGGGCAAGGGCATCGCAAGAGGTGGGGCGATGGCAGTGCAAGGGATCACGCATGCACACACACGGGGAACACACGAGAGCGAGCATGAGGGGAGCCGGAGTGGAGCATCTCAGAGACAGACAAGAATGCAGTCAACTATTTTAACAATGATACCCAGGAGTGGGACAGGAAGACACAGTGTGGAAGTGTAAAGGAAACAGCAGCAAAAAGGGACAAAGAGGATGGTCAAAACAAAATGGCAAAAAATAATGGCTCTTGAACACAGCTAATATTCAGATTATAAAATTCAGAACATCCCAAGGAAGAGCAGGATTGGTGGTTTGTTATTCCTAATGCATCTATGTATATTTGATAAATCAAAGTTTATTTGCATCATCATAGGTTTTTACTGGTTTAATTTTATGCAGAAAACACTACCCCCAAGTTTCAGCCAATGGGCAGATTTATCTTGGTTTTTCTATAAGATAGTACACTGAGTCATACATTGTACTGTAAGCAAAAAGAAACAAGCAGGACTGAAAATATATACCAACGGAATCACCATGACAGGAACCCACAACTGAAACCATGCTGGACCTGTAACAGCTGCTGACACCCTGTGCTGGGAGAACTTGATTCCTTTATTTTATATAAGACCTAGGAATCAACTTCTCCCAGCACAAAGCGTCAGTAGCAACAGGCTGCAAATGCTGGATTCAAGCCAAATGTAATTTTTAGACAAGTCTACGTTCGCTAATTTTTATAAAAGGGTCTTGAGCATCATGCCTGAAGCTTCTATTAAGCAGGATTTATCAAGGTTCAAGCAAGCAAATGTTATCGGGGACTCTCCGATCAGGGGTGTAAGACAGGCGATCCTGCAGGTATGTGCTGGGATTAAAGATATCTCAGGGAGGTTGCAACAAATTGTCAAAGTGTGAGCAACCAGAGGTCTTATACACTTTGGTACAAACAACATAGGCAGAGAAAGGGATGAGGATTTGCAGAAAGAATATGTTAGCTAGCAGATTAAAAAGCAGGACCTCAAATAAAGGTGGTAATCTCGGGATTACTTCCAGTGTCATCTGCTAGTGAGAATAGGAACAAGAAACTAGGACAGAATAATGAATGACTGAGGAGATCGTGCAGGAGGCAAGAATTCAGATTGCTGCGTAATTGGGATCTCTTCTTGGGGAGAAGAGACCTATTCAAAAGGGGCATGTTCACCTGAACTGGAGGGAGACTTGCTAGTGCTACTCAGGAGCCTTTAAACTAGTACAAAGGAGGGGTGGGGTGTATCCTAAACAGCCACGATTAGAGAGAAAGCAGAGGATGGTTCAGAAGCTAAAGAGAATAAGTTACTTAGACAAGGCAGACAAGAGCATGTCAGAGAACGAGACAATCCTAAATAATTAAACTGCATTTATTTTAATGCAAGAGGTCTAACAGGTAAGGCGGATGAACTCAGGGCATACATGGGACTGGGATATCACAGCAACTACAGAAACATGGCTGAAGGAGAGACAGGACTGGCAACTCAATGTTCCAGGGTATAGATGCTTTAGAAGAATAAAAAGGAGGCAAGACAGGAGGGGGAATAGTGTTTTTGAATAAGGAAAACATTACTGCTGTACTTAGGATATTCCTGGAGGATTGTCCAGTGTACTTAATGTGAACTCAAATAAGATGGGGGATGATCACCTCGAAGAGGTAGTACTATAGGCCCCAAATAGTCAGCAGAAACTACGGAGAAAATATATAGAGATTTCAGATATATATATGAATAATAGGATTGTATCAGTAGGGGATTTTAATTTTCCAATCATAGACTGGGACTGCCCATATAGTGTTAAGGAAGGAATGTTCAAGAAAATAGTGTGTAAATTTTTTTTTAGATTCGATTCCCTACAGCGTGGAAACAGGCCCTTCGGCCCAACAAATCCATACTGACCCTCTGAAGAGTAACCCACCCAGACCCATTTCCCTCAGGATGACATACCTAACACTATGGGCAATTTAGCATGGCCAATTCACCTGACTTGCACATCTTTGGACTGTGGGACGAAACCGGAGCACCCGGAGGAAACCCGCGCAGACACAGGGAGAATGTGCAAACTTCACACAGACAGTCGCCAAAGGTTGGAATTGAACCTAGTGCTGTGAGGCAACGGTGCTAACCACTGAGCGACCGTGCTGTCCATTTACAAGTACCTACTAGAGAAGGAGCAAAATTTGACCTTTTCTTGGGAAATAAGGCAGGACAAGTGACTGAAGTGTTAGTGGGAGAGAAATTTGGGACTAGTGATCATAATTGTATTAGTTTTAAAGAAGTTATGGAAAAGAATAGGTCTTCTATAAAAGTTAAAGTTCTAAATAGGAGTAAGGCCAATTTTGACAGGACAAGACAGGAGCTTTCAAAAGTTGATTGGGGTAGACTATTCACAGGTAAATGAATGACTGGCAAGTGGGAGACTCCCAAAAATGAGATAACACTAGTTCAGGGTAAAGCTAGTAGGAATAGGGAATAATGGATGAATATCAACAAGGTCATCTATGTGTGGAACTGCAGGAGATGGGCGGAGATACTAAATAACTATTTCGCTTTAGTATTTACTGTGGAGAAAGACTCGGAAGCTAGAAAACTTGGGAAAATAAATAGTTATATTTTGTAAACAGCCCACATTACAAGATAAAAAGTGCTAGAGGTCTTAAAAAGCACAAAGGTAGATGAATCTGAGACTTGATTAACTGTATCCTAGGACACAGTGGGAAGAATTTGCAGGGCTGCTATCAGTGATATTTGTATCCTATACAGCCATAGGTGAAGTGCCAGAAGACTGGAAATTGAATAAAGTTGTGCCTTTATTTAAGGAAAACTGCAAGAAGCCTGGGAACTATAAATTAATGTGTTTGATTTCAGTGGTGGGCAAGTTGTTGGAGGGGATTCTGAGAGACAAGGTTTACATGCATTTGGAGAAATGGTTACAATTGCTATCTGCATGGGAAATGAAATCTCATTATCTTGAGTTTTATGGGGGGATATGACCAAGATAGATAGATGAGGGAAGAACAGCAGATATTATTTACTTGGACTTTAAGGCCTTTGACAAGCTTCCACATGATAGCCTAATTAGTAAAGTTATATCACATGGAATTCAGGGAGAGCTTGTCAATTGGACACAAAATTGGCTCAACAGAGGGAGATGTAGGAGACAGAGGGTGGTGTGGAGGCCTGTGTTCAGTGGTGCTCCACAAAAATCAGTGCTGTGTCCACTGTTGTTTATTATTTATATAAATTATTTGGATGAGAATATAGAAAGCTTGGTTACTAAGTTTGCAGATGACACCAAAATTGGTGAAATTGTAGACAATAAGGAAGGTTATCCAAGATTACAAAACAATCTTGATCAATTGGGACAATAGGTGGAGGAGTTTAATTTGGATTAGTGCAAGGTGTTACACTTTCGTAAGATGAACAAGGGCAGGACTTACGACAGTTAATAGTAGGGCCTTGGATAGTGTCAAACAGAAATCTAGGAGTTTAGCACATAGTTCACTGAAAGTTGCGTCACAGGTAGAGAGAGTGGTAAAGGCAGCATTTGGCATGCTTGTCTCATTGCTCAAATCATTGAATATAGGAGTTGGGAACTCATGTTGTGGTTGTACAGGACTTTAGTGAGGCCATTTTTTAGAGTATTGTGTTAGGTTCTAGTCACCCTTATATAGGAAGGATAGTATTAAATTGGAAAGAGTGCAGAAAAGATTAACAAGGATGTTACCAGGAATGGAGGGTTTGAGTTATAAGCAGAGGTTTGAATAAGCTGGGCTTTTTTTCCACTACAGCGTAGGAAGTTGAGGGGTGACCGAACAGAGATTTATAAAATCATGAGAGGTGATTGGAAAATGACTTTTCTCTAGTTTGCGGAGTTCAAAACTGGAGGACACACTTTTCAGGTGAGAGGGGAAAGATTTAAAAGGGACTGGAGGGGCAAAATTTTCAACAAAAGATGATTTGTATGTGAAATGAACTGCCAGAGGAAATCATAGATGCAGGAAGAGTTACAATTTTTAAAAGACATTTGGACAGGTACACAGATAGGAAGAGTTTAAAAGATGGATATGGGCCAAATGCAGGCAGATGGGACTAGTTTAGTTTGGGAAACTTGGTCGGCATGGATGAGTTGGACTGAAGGGTCTGTTCTGTGATGTATGATTCTATGACTAATTACCTTATCAATTCATTAGATTTTATGATCTCGTGGAATAAAACAGAAATCACCACTTCCTCTGAAATGAAAATAAAAGTTGCAAATTTCTGAACCTGATTTTATGACAATTTTGGAACACTTTAGTGATGTAATAAGATAGGAAAAACTTTTCAAACTTAGCCACATAAGTGCAATGAACAAGTTTTTCTTTTCTCACTAATATCATTAATTTAGAAGTAACTTCTTTCATTTCAATCCATTCCACATATTGTATACTGTACCTGTACTTAATACTTTTCACTGGAATCTTCAGAATATTGCCACCCTCTAAGGGGAGTTGTACTGTTCCACTTTCTGCAACTTCAAGCATTCTTTGAGCTTCCTAGAAAGATTATAAGGGACCACATTAATCGTAGGATGCCAGTTTTGCAAGTGGTAATTGTCAAATGAACATGACTTTAAACAAAAAAAAAAGAAAATTTACTATTTTCTCAACATCGGTTTCCTATTCTCTTAAATCTTGCAAATATCAAACACAGTAAAAGCTTTGCATGTTTTATTGAAAGGAGATTCACAAAAGCCAACTACCCAGATATACCAAAACATAAATCTGGAAGGGAACTCAAAATTGAGAATACTTTAAGTCTCAATTGCATTACTTCTGTCATCCTTAAAGCAAAATAATTCATTTTAAACATAAAATAGTTTTAGGCTATTCAAGGAAAAGAAATTAATACTTTTAATAGAGTTCAATAAATAATTATTGCATTAACGTACTTTCAATTTTTCCAGTAGTATTTAAGTTACAATTATTAACACGTTGCAGTACACAAATTGGCTGGTGAGTTTGTCTACATAATTACTTTTGGTGTGCAATCAATTAAGTGGCAGTAAAGCACTTTCGAGTGTCACAAATGTGATATTTATGAAGAGGGAGCTTTTCTTTTACATATTACACACAATTATAAAGAGGTACTTGAAATGAAGACTGGAATTGGTCAGACTAATTTAAAAATTAAGTGAGAGTTATAGTACAAAAGTAAATACTCCACCCCAGCAATATATAATGAAAAAGGACTGTAACAAGTTTGAGTCAAAGTTGGACATTTCCATACGACCCAGTCAACAATTTGAATGCTTCTTAAAATAAGTAATTAATATGCATCTCAAGCAAATACTCAAACTTACTGATTTAAAAATTTGTTTCATTAAGGGCAATTTTCATAACTATTGATAGAGGAATTCCAGATTTTCAGTCTGCTGGTCATAATAGAATAGGCAACAATTCTATTCCAGTGAAACAGTATTTGTTTTGTGATGAATCACAGAGTAAGAACATGGGAACATAAGTTGTTGGTTATCAGTATAAGAGTGTGGTTTCTCAATTTGTGGTGCATTATAAAATAGTATGCAAGAGGTGCAGAGTTCACATTCCAGACAGTCTCTCATTTACTGTTAATTGTTGTACAAATCATTGTAGGGCTCTCACGTGCAATTATAGTGCCCCTACCTCTTGGGCAGAAGGTCTGGGTTTAAGTTCCATCTGACAAAGATTTGTTTCATAACATCAAAATTTATTAAGGAACTAATAACAGGACATTTGAAAAGTCAGAATATAATCCATTAGAATCAGCATGGTTTTATAAAGGGGAAATAAATGTTTGAATAATTTGGTACAATTCCTTGAAAATGCAACAAGCAATATGGATAATGGGAATCCTGTAGGTACAGAATATCCCGATTTCCAAAAGCATTTGATAAGATGCCACACAGAAGGTTAATAGTCAAGGTAAAAATCATATGGGCTGAGGGCCAATTTATTAGCATGGATAGAGGATTAGCTAACCAAATGAGAGTAAAGTCTAGAATAAATGGGTCTTTTTCTGGTTGGTAAGATTTAAATAACATGCATAAGAGTGAGGTTCTCTCTTTTGGTCAAAGGAATAGAAAGATAACTCATGGAGAGAAACTTCAGAGTGCTTCATTGCAGGGAGATATGGGTGTCCTCATGCATGAATTGCAGGAAACTTGTATGCAGGTACAACGGACAATAAAGGAAGGCAAATGGAATTTTGGCCTTTTTGCTAAAGAGAAAGAGTGTAGTGAAGGGTAGTGTTGCTACAACTATATTAGTGAGATCACACCCATAGTACTGTTTACAGTTTTGGTTCCCTTGAGAGGGGATGTAGTTGTATTGGAGGCACTTCACAGAGAGGGTTCACTAGATTGATTCCAGTATTAGGGGTTTCTCTTATGAAGCAAGATTGAGTAGTTTAGGCCTATAGTCTGGAGTTTACAAGAATGGAAGGAAATCTAATTGAGATATACAAGATGCTAAAGGGCTTGGCAGAGTAGATGCAGAAACTCCTCTTCCTGTGGGGTAATCTAGAACGAGACGTCATAGTTTTAGGATAAAGGGTAGCAGATATAAAGGGAAGAGGAGACATTACGTCTCTGAAAGGGATATAAAACTGTGGTGGATGCTGAACATTGAGAAAATTTGAGTAGTAAGTAGACAGATTTGAAATTAGTAATGGATTGAAGGGTTATGGGAGTTGAGGGTATGATGAGATCAATCATGATCATATCAAACGGTGAACTAGGCTCAAACGGACTGAATTCTCTAATCCTAGTTCTTACATCTATGTCTGAATAGGTTGATTAAAATATCCATAACACCACATGAACAGGAAGAACCCATTCACTCATAAGTCTGCTCCACAATTCATTAAAATAACTGTAGATTATTTTCCTCAGTTGCTCTTCTTTGCACTATCCCATATTCAAGTATCTTTGTATCCAACCCCTCAATTTCTCTCTAATATATTTAGTCCTCTAAAAGACATAGCATTACAAAAAATTACAACATTTGAGTGAAGAAACCCCTCAGCTCAATTCTAAGTAGCCTCATTCTGATATCTTCAGTTTTAGACTCCCAGCCAGGGTAAATATTCTTGCAGCAGCTACTCTATCAAGTCTTCTATGAATTTCAACCATAAATCTTCCAATGGTTCCCAGCACCCATCAAGCCAAGCCTGATGATACTTTTCTGTGCCTTTCTAGAGGCTTCCTGAATGTTATTCCTTTGTGGATACATTTTAATCCCTCCTTACATTTTTCTTTTTCACTATGCCAATAAACTGACCTTTGAAAATACATTTCCATGTGATGGACTGACTCCTGAGGTTTACCCAACATGGAAAATCCAGTTTGTGCTAAGTATTGACAACAGAAAATGTAGAAGAATAACTAAGAATAATAATTCTTAAATTGCTCTGCCTAAGTGCAATTTCTTACTAACAGCATCATGCCTCTATATGTACCACATTTGAACATACTGCATGGAATCTATTTGTAATATTAAAGAAAAGGATTGAGGCACTGGAATGTCAGAAGATTTACTAGGATTATAATAGAATGGGTATAGAGAATAATCTCGATTATCTGAAGGACTCGGGTTTAATCGAATTCTGGATAGTTGAATGCCGGATAACAGTTTAGCTGAGCAAAGGGACCTTGTGATCTTGTCCGATAATCTGATATTTGGATAACTGAATGCCGGATAATCGAGGCTCCTCTGTACATATGGGAAAAGATGAAAAAGTGCAGTCTCACTACTCTTGAAATAAGGCAAACGGATGATCAAACAGACATTTTAAAACACTAAAAGCTTTTGTTAAATGGATATAGAATGCTTGCCTCTTAAATTTTTGTTCTTTTCATTAATATCCCAGCTGATGGTAATACTGAACAAATTAGATCCCAGAGAGAAGCAGGCTTCATAGAGAGTAAATTTTAATTTTCAAATTGGTTAACATGGTGGTCAGTCACTGAACATATTCAAAAAGGTATAAAAGTTTAGTATAAAACAAACAAATATTAAATGGAAACCTAATTAAATGTTAAAAAAAATGTTCATCCCTTTTATCTCAGCAATACTCTTACAAACACTCAAAGCTCAGTGATGTGTCACCCATATATTCACATGAAAGAATCTTACTCAGCTGACACAGTAGTAAGAGCTTCTTTCCGACAAGATTATGTGCATTCATTTAATGCCATTTTGTTCAGTTAGTGCCTCTCCCAGAGACCCTTAAAACAGATTAAGTAATGTGTGCTGAGTTATTAATGCGGATTATTGAAACTCATGTCTTCAACCACCTTGTAGAATGCCCAGCTCTTTTGACACCTTCAGTTTCTTCTCCTTCTCTCCAGCCATATGTTTAGAAACTGAGAGCAATAGCACTTCTGCCAATTTGGTGTGTGTGAGTGTGTGAGTGAGAGAGAGAGAGAGAAATGGATTTGTGGTATTAAACTTGCTGACGTTTTAGATAAAATGAGACAACTTCTTGTAAATGCTGTCTTGAACTTGTGTTTCAGAGGTACTTGTAACTTTTAAAAGGTCAGATCTTCGCAGAACTCAAACTTATAATCTATTTCTTCCCCTATATTATAACCAATATTTCTAAATAATAACTATGCATTATGAACCTTCCCCATAATGCACTAGACAGGTTGGATGGATGTTCCTGATGATGGGAGAGCCCAGAACCAGGGGTCATCGCTTAAGGATAATTGGTAAACCTTTTAGGACTGAGCTGAGGAGAGATCTTCAACCAGACAGTGGTGAGCCTGTGAAATTTACCACCACAGAAAGAGGTTGAGGGCAAATTGTTTTTGAAAAATACACAAAGAAGGAGATATAGCTCGTGGCTAAAGGGATCAAGGGATATGGAGGGGAAGTGGCATGGTAGCAGAGGGTGAGCTTAATGATCAGACATTATCATAATGAATGGTGGCGCAGGCTCATGAGTTGAATAGCCTACTCTTGCTCCTATCTTCTATGCTTCTGTGTTTAAGGAAAAGCTAGACATACATTTAGTGGATCAAGGAATAGGTTAGAGTCATGAAAGAGGCTTGACTAGAATGTGAATGCCATTGAGTGGTTGGGCTGTACAGGTGCTCTCTGTTCCATAAATCCTATGAAATCATATGTCTTCAGCTCATCCTCATGTATAAAAACAATTGCCACATTCTAAAGTAGAATATGAAAGCAGTCATTAAAGTCTCACATTATAGGATAATGAATGATTTAAAGTGATGTGCAAAAGAAACAAGAGAATGATATGAGAGAAAACCTTTTCATAGCACAAGTAGTCAGTGCATGGAAATACCTGGAAATCCTAACATGTGAACAGTTTTTAAACATGCATTAGGAAAAAAAGTTTCCCTTCGATTTATTTCCTTCCAATGCTATGTTTGACCAGTTGAAACAATTCATTTTATCAATCTATCAGTGGATACAGTTCTTGATCAGAATATAAAGTACTCTTCTTTTGCTCCTTGACAAGGCAAGAGAGTAGAAAAAAACAAGTCTAAGATGTGTAGCATTTTAAGAGGCAAGCATAGGATGAAGTATTGGAGCAGTTGCTGACCTGATAAATTTAATAGTCTGTTAAACTAAGTTTTCTTCAAAACATTTTTCAACACAAAAATTGAAGGGATACTTTCTTTTCCTAATGCATGTTTTAAAAACTATTCACATGTACATTCTCTCTGCAAACAAGTATTATTACCTAGTCACAATCTCCTGCTTTATCCCAATATCCTTGTACATGAATTCTATCAAAATAATCATGTAATGCCCCCTTGAATATCTCCATTTAACCTGCTTCCCATTAGGATTTCCAGGCATTTCCATACATGATAGGTCCAGATAAGCGGATTACCCTCGTCCTGATACTTATATGGGTCTATCTCCCAAGAACCCGAAATGAACGAATTCTCCAATGAACAGAACCATCTATGGCTATGAAAATGTTTGGATACAAATGTAATACGGAAATGAGATTTGAACTGCAGAAGTTTTGTATTTAAGTCTATCCAAAAATTAATGTTTTGACATCTCAAACTTTTCACCTGATAACATATTTATGTAGAAGTCTAAAACATAAGAGAAAAAGAAAAGGAACACTAAATCAAGTTTTGCACCATCAAACTTGATACTGCTCAGATGGTAAACAAAGCAACCAAGCTGCACACAGCAAAATTTCACAACAGGACATTACATCACTGATCAGTTAATTCAACTGACTGATAAGTGTATACCTTGACACTGCTCTCTTTTGAGCAAAAGGGTTATTTTTAAATTTTAAGAGCATGCAGAGTTGATTTAATGTCAGATTTGAATAATACACCTCTAATAATTTAGCAGAAATTATAACCCACATGAACATATTGCATTTGCACAAAGTAGACATTCTGATTAATTGCCACTCCAAACTGGTTGCTGAACAAAATTGGAAACCGAAAAGATGTAGAAATTTTCTAATAATCTTAAGTAACCCAGGTTAGAGAGAAATCACTGGCTTGTTCTAATGAATGTTTCAGAGTGGTAACTATCAACATGACAATAAGTGACTTACCTTTTAAAGATAGCAAAGGCACTGTGCAGCTTTATGCAGCATTAATAAATGAATTTAAAAACAACTTTGCAAAAATTACTACAAAAAACTACAGAAGAGCTGCACTTCCAGTCAAAGAGCAGCTTCCAAGGGACCTGGTGACATAGTTCAGTGACACAGGGTCTAATATTCCAGAACACTAGATTAATATTCTGGGGACACTGGCTCAAACCTCATCATGGCAGATAGAGAAACATGAATTCAGTAAATATCTGGAAATAAAAGCTAGTCTAATGGCGACTAATTAACCATTTCCAATGTTGTAACAACTCACCTGGTCCACTACTGTCCTTTAAAAGAAGGAAATCCTTACCCAGTCTGGTCTACATAACTCCAGATACTACATAGCAATGTGGACGACTCTTAGTTACCCTCTAAAATGACCTGGAGAGCCAGTCAGTTCAAGAACAACTAGGAATGAGCAACAAATGCTGGCCTTACCAGAAATGCCCAAATTCAATAATAAAACACTCAAAATGTTCTTTATTTATAATCAGGCCCCTTGTAGGAAATGTATAACTTGGTTTTAATCTCCACACAAAGATTTGCAAATTCTTTACAAAATTCTTTGTTGAAACACCTTACAAGTCATCCTTCATAATTTAAATATAATCCAATTAATTCATATATTTTGATTTAAAATAGAGAGGGTTGATAATCCAGAATTCTATCTTTAAATATTTAGACTGCAATAGCAAATTACCCAGTGGCAATTTTCAGACACTTGCCTTTCATTGCATCACTGTCCACAACTTAAATGATTTCTGCAGATTCAACTGGAAGCTAATAAGAAACAATTGTGCTTATGAGAAATAATGCAGAGAGATAGAATGTAACCCATATTTATCTCTCTTTATTCTGAAGTATCCGTTATAAATAACCAAAGACATACCCATGGTGGTTTAGATCCATTCTTCGTTTTCTAGAGCAAAGTGAGTGTGCAGGAGAAAAAGCAGACAGAGGTCAGTCCCTTCAGAAATTACATTAAGCAAGCAGGGCAAACTATGTGTGAACCTGTTCATCAAGTTTAAACTGCCAAGCAGAATTAGCAGTGACAGTAAAATCAAAGTGAACTAAAGCTGCAAAATCATACAAAAGCATACCTCCAGAATGTAATCATTTTGAATATCCTATTGTACATATTACCTAGTTTATGCTCTTAATAGGAATATGATTGCATTATTACAATTTCATTTTATTTACCCCCTTATCCCACTCCTAATGAAAGAACAAGGTCCAGAGATATTTTCTAATGGGAACACAATTGACACTTGCTCTGCTAAATTTGTTTGCACTGAGCAGGTCTCACATGCAGGCACATCATATAACTTACTAACGACTGACGCCTATTTTTGTACTATGGATGCAATGCAAGCCTTAAGAAAGATTTCATAGAAAATGGAATACCCCATATGGAGCAAACTTTTATCAAAGTCAATTCCTTATAAGTTCATTCATTCAAAGTAAGTATGCAACAGTTATCTGGTTGGAATCATAAATGAAGAGTTTGAGGATAAGTACAGACTACTATCCCATTTTTTATATAACAGGACTATTTCAAAAATATTTTACAAAGTTGCCCCTCCTCAATCTAGGGGAAAGGTAAATATGACTAGGAATGAAATATATACATTACCAGAAGAATAAAAAACTGGTAGCCTCAACATAACCTTCAACAACACTGACATTTTGGCTTTGAGAGTTAAGAATAAAAAAACTTTGCCACTGCAAGCAGGTGTATAATACAAATAGGGTATCAGATGATTAACAGCATTTAGTAATTTCTGTGCTACCAGGACTAGGGATTAAGGACATTTGTGGAGGACTGAGGGGAGCTGAAAGATGATGATATAGGACTGAAGGATGTTAAAACTTTGGCAAGAGGCAAGGTGTAGTTCTATGAAACCTTACACCAGAAAAATAATAAAAAGCAAAATCCAAGAATAAATTGTATATGGTTATATGAGGCACCTAATGCTGTACTAGTTTCATGCATTATTAATATAGACCTAATCTAACCCTTTACTTGCAAGAGTATGTTAATTTGTAAAACTCCAGGAATAATAGTACAAGGGCAAACCTCTGTTCACACAGGCATTGCTATTTCATTATCTTCCTCAGTGGATTTTTTTTTCTCAGTAAACAACAGAAAACGAAATTGAATTAGATACTGCAAAGGTCTGTTTTAAACAAAAGAAAATCACTGGCATATTCCATAGTTTTGCTTTAATTACAGATGCTGAGATATTTTAAAAGGAACCCACTTACTGACATGAAGTCTAAAACTTCAATTAGATGCACAATCTTTTGAATGACTTTAATAGTTTATACCCTGCTTCATACCTGAATTAGTTTTTCGGTAGTGAAACAGAAGTGCCAAATTAGAGGTAAATTATAGCCTGCTAGTAAAGTATAAAAGTTATGTCGGGTTCACGGTTATACTAAATTCACTTAATCAAACCAGAAGTCAACTTAAATACTGGGATACATTTTCTCAAATACAGTTTTGTTGTAATATACAAAAATGAACATATCAGAGAAAGGTGCAATAATTGGAAAAGTTTCGTAGCAACAGTGCCTCAGAACAAGCAAGCTAGGATGGCTCTGTAATTACAATACTGTGACTCTGCAAGCCTGGTTACTTCCTTACTTAAAAGCAGATATATTGGTTTTAAACATTTCTGGTTCAGTATAATCAAACTTACAATACAGTAAATTACTTCATATAACATAAAATTGTGGTATATAGCATGGAGGCATTTTGCTTTTCTGTATGTTATTGCAGCTTTGACTTTCAACATTAAAATAACACAAGTTACTACAACATTCACAACATGGTTTTAAACTCTGCATTGCATCCTGTTCTTGGGTGACCAAAACAAAGAGGAATAAGTAAGAGTTGAGTTTAATTATTAAAGATTGCATGCAAAGGATCTGAACAGATATGCACTTTGTTCGATTCATATACTATCCAAAATGGTGTGAACATCTAATTCAAACGAGATATGCAAACTATAAAGTAACGTTACAAAATTGCTCAAAACCTCTGCATAAAATCCTTAAATCAACAGTGAAAGGTATCTACGTAAAGTAGTTATTAGAGAGATTACCTTGACAGGAACAGCAAGAAATTTAGCAACAGGTAGAAAGCGCAGAAAGTAAGAGCTTTGTATCTACAAGCAAGCATATGATGGGACTCACTCAAAAATGATGAAAAGCCTGTTTAGATTTCAAAAGAAGGTCTGTTAATTTACCTCAGTTTCTTTCTTCTTTTTCTGCATATCTTCCAATTTCTTCTTTTTGCTCTCTGGCATTAAATCATCCAACCAGCTAAGTTCTCGTTTCGTAAAACAGAAGTCCAAAAGTTTCCGGATAAACACCAGAGCGAGAACCTGTCAATAATACAGATCTATTTGATTTATTCCTATCCTTTGTGTTTCATAATTGGTTTTCTTAGTACTTGCTGGTTGAATCTGTTTCCCTTGCCTTGTTATTTTAGCATCATCTGCCAAATATTGATTTGCTTCACTCGAGTACACCATCTTTCAAACACTTGGAATGATAAAAAGAGCAGAGGAAATCCAACGTGCAGAACTATTAGTTCATCAACTTTGGATTCAAGAAAGAAATCAATACTTTCTTAATTGGAGGAGCGGAGCAAAGAGGTTTAGGCTTTCATTAACAAACCATAAAGTCCAAAAGTATAATTACAAAAAATAATCAAAGGCTAATAATATGTTGGCCTGTCGCTCAAGGTAGTTGGGATATAAACACGAGGAAGTAATGTTGCAGTTGTCAAACTCCAGCTCAGGAACCGTGAAGAGGTTAAGGCACTGTATTACTCTGTAGATCATACTGGCTTCAGAAAAGGAATGCAACATTGATAGAAAAAGATTAAAGATGAACATTGAGTAAAAACCATGTTTTTATAGTCAAATAATTTAGACAGTTGAGGGGATGCTCTAATTGAGGAGTTTATAAAAATCAGATTTGAAAAGGAAAAACACAAGATTGGAGAGGCTAGATATACAAAGACAGTTTATTGATAGAAGAAACCTAGAACAAGGTAGCTTAATCTTAAAATAACTAGACTATTTATGAGTGAAATCAAGAAGCTGTTTTCCCTACTGCAGTATAAATTTTGAATACCATCTCCTCACATTTAAAAGATTATGACTGGTGTGCAAATTCAAAGTTTAAGGACAAAACTTATTTTTGATGGACAAAATCATTATGGCTTCCGATCAACAGTGAATAAATGGAATTGAACATGATCTCACTGAAAAGCTTAAAGAGCTCAATGTGTATTCGCTATCAATTGACTTGAATATAACCAGAGTTCTTCTTATTAGTCAAGGATCAATATTCACAATCACTATTACTTTTCAAAAGTGAGCATTATTATTGGTTCTCATAATTAAACTCTCAATGTCAAAGGTGAAAGGCTAACAACATGACTAGACTGTCAGTTAGCTAGACACTTACTTTATGATGCAGGATGCCAATAGTACAAGTTCAATTCCTGTATCAGCTCAGGTTACCATGAAGGCCCTGTCTTGGCAACCTCCCCTCTTGCCCAAAGCATGGTGACCCTCAGGCTAAATCACCACCAGTTGTCTCTAATGAGAGATCAGCCCTATCATCCTCTGAGACTGTGGCAACTTGACGTGTACTTTACTTTTCCACACCACAGCTTTCTGTCTTTGGCAGCATGAAATGTAGATTCATTACAAAGTCACTCAAACACTGCCTGTAGAGTTGTACCAGTTTACCTTAATTCAACAACTTAGAACAGTTTAAAAATCACCTACAAATTTAAGTCTACCAAATTGTTTTATAAAAATAACGATGGGAAGAATAACCTTACCATCATGGGAAAGACAACTGCAGCAGCTGTAGTCTTGATAACCCAAAGAATAACAAGACAGCTAAGCTGAATAACTGTGAAGATATGAACTTTCCACAGTGGAACATAGCGCAGGTAGATTAAGTCAGGCTGGTGTTTTGCAGGCATCCCAAACAGCTTTATACGATCAAAAAACTGGTGAAAACAAAAGGTTAACTGTCAGTAAAGGGGTAAAATTCCTAGAAGTAATAATAAATTTGAAACATTATTGGAACCATATGAAGCATAATTACAATACCTGAATGCCTTTCAAGGAAGAAACACCCATGTAGAGGAAGACCCCATAGAGCACTGGCATTGGGATAAACTTAAAACAAGAACAGTTAGTTATTAAGTAATTTGATTTCATAGGCTAGGTTCAATATTTTGCAAATGCTAAGACCTTCCACTGGGCAGTGAATGGACCACATACACTGTATAAATTTTGGATTGGTGCATAGCTGTTCATTTAAAAGTTGCTTAATAATCCAGAAATAAATTCCTCTCAAATAAGCACACATCAGAATTTCAAATTCTTCCACTCATGGAAAATGAACTTTTTTTAAAATCAGAACCCTTGCAGCATTGTTAGCTCATAAAAGCAATTCAAAAAACACTGCCTGATACCAACAACCATGCAATCAATCTTACCTTCAGAACAGAAGTCATAAAAACAGACAATCCCATTAGGACGAATATCAGTAAGCCTGTAACTCTCTGTTCTCGAATGCCGAGGAATTTGGGTTGTTCACCTGGTGCTGAGCATTCCGATTCTACTTTTAAGCTATTGACATGACTGATGGAGAGAACAGTGGCAGCCACAAACCAGGGAAGACCCATAATTGAGCATACTCCCAGCATAATAGAAACCATCAACAAATCAAGGTGATAACCACAACCTTTCTGTAAAACAATAGATGTCAAGATGTCAATTGTGTACACGTTATGCCAAAATAAAAATAAAAGTGCTTTAAAAGTTTGTAAAAGAACAGGTGGGAATGATACATTTTATCAAAAATATAAAACATCCTGAAATGACCAGTTAATATTTAATATTTGTTTCTTAATAAGAGGAGTGACTTTATTTAGAAAGGAAGTAGTCTAACAGAAGTAACTCGAAGGCGGAAGTGGGTACTGCAGATGTTGGAGATTAGAGTCAAGATTAGAGTGGTGCTGGAAAAGCACAGCAGGTCAGACAGCATCCAAGGAAACAGGATAATCGACATTTCAGGCAAAAGCCCTTCATCAGGAATGAGGCAGGGAGCCCCAGGGGTGGAGAGATAAGTGGAGGAGTGGGGGGGGCAGGCTGGGGAGAAGGTAGCTGAGAGTGCAATAGGTGGATGGAGGTGAGGATAAAGGTGAAAGGTCAGAGAGGAGGGTGGAGCGGATAGGTGGGAAGGAGGATTGACAGGTGGGACAGGTCATGAGGACAGGGCTGAGCTGGAAGGTTGGAACTGGGGTAAGGTTGGGGGAGGGAAAATGAGGAAACTGGTGAAGTCCACATTGATGCCATGGGGTAACTCTAACCCTTCTTCCCAAAGAGATAATACTGGTATCTACAGCTCTCAACAAGGCAAGAACTACCACCACATGAGGTAAGACCACATGCAATCAAAGTCCAAGAACTACCACCACATGAGGTAAGACCACATGCAATCAAAGTCCACACACTACGCCTCAATGTTAATCATTTAACAGAACTTATAAATATTGGGAGATTAGAAAATCAGATATAAACAAACAGAAATTCCCTCTCGTGTTGCTATTTAGATAATGTGCTATAAAAAAATCCACAAATATATGAAGTAAAAATTCAAATAAAGCTGAGGGAGAATTACTTCCCATCAATGTCTTGAGGAAAATAAAATAAAGATTATACAAATTTGTTAACTATTGTTAACATCTGAATACCTTCAGTTTGTGCTCTTTTCTATTAACAATAACTGCAGTTATCTGTTGATCCATGAAAATAAGGATTGTGCATAACAATGCTGGTACAAAAGCAGCAAGCAATGTCCACCAAGGGTTACCTCCAAGCGGGTCTATAAACCAACCACGATGTTTTCCAGTAGGCTACATTCAAGAGTAAAATAAACTAGTTACTAAACCCTAAATAACAAAAAGATATACAGTGAAAGCCAACAAAAATAATCCAGTTCAATTTACTGCAAATGAAACAGTGAAAAAAAATTCTTTCACATACAGGTAGCTCCAGTATAACACGTGTTTTGGCAGTGCAATTTGGCTATAACGTCACTAAAAGATTAGGGAATGTCATTTTGGAGAACACTTATTTCCATTGGCAATGGCGCAATTTCAGCAGGGATTGGTTCGCGCATTTTGTTCTGTGTGTGTGCGGACGTGCATGCCGAAATCTCTGCGTCATACTCCACATGCTCCACTGCCCACCAATGCACAAATGTCCGTACCAGTTTTTGAGCCATTCTGCACATGTGCAACGTCAGCATTGAAGTGTCTGAGCCATTCTGTGCATGCGCAATGAGAGCTCCGGCCTTAATGCCGTTCTGCACATGCACCAATGTCAGCTGCTGACAGCAGCTTTCCGTGTGAGGTACAGTATAGAGATTTTTAAAAATGTATTGTGCTAAACTTACTTTTGTTAATAAATATGATTTCAACCTTCATTCAGGCTGTGCTATATTTTGCGTTTCACTTTTGGATGATTTTTGAGTGATCATGAGTGATTTTTTTTTGCTGGTTTGCCCCCAGACCCACTTTTCCCATAGGTCCCATCATTTCTATTAAGTGAGGTTTCACTGGAATGCAACAACAGCGTTATAGGAGAACTACCTGTATTTCAAAATGTGCAAGATATTTCTGTACCTGCACATTAAAAGTTTATTTCCTTACTGTTGAAAACAAATAGCAAATCGGCTGTGCAAATAGTAAAAGATTTATTTTAAAATCCTTTCAAATATCAGAGTCAGAATGCATTTAAATAGAGAAACAAAATAGGAGCACAGTAGGCTGTTTGGCTGATCATCCAACTCAAAAGCCTAATCCCATTTCTTCCTCCCATATCGTTTGATCTCTTCAGCCAACTCCTTGTTGAAAGCATACAAAGTTTTGGTCTCAATTGCTTTCTCTGGCAGCAAAATCCAAAGGCTCACCACTCTTTGGGTGAAGAAATCTCTCATCTCAGTCTTAAATGGTTTACCCCATATGCTTAGACTATGACCCCTGGTTCTGGACTCTCCACTCATTGGGAGCATACTTCCTGCAACCACCCTGTCTAATCCTGTTAGAATTTTATTGGTTTCTAAGATCCCCCTCATTCGTTCGAAAGCCAGCGAGTACAATTCTGACCGATTCAACCTCTCCTTGCACTTGTCCGCTTGCTGCATTGCACATTTACCTTCAGTGACTGGTGCAAGAGGCCTTCTAGGTCTCAATGTACATTTCCCCCCTCTCAATTTATATTAAATTATATAATAATCCAGCTTCCTGTTTGTGCTCCTACAGTGGATAATCTCACAATTATCCACATTATACTGCATCTGCCATGCATGTGCCCATTCATTTAGCTTGCCCAAATCACAATGAAATACCTTTGCATGTTCACAGTTTACCCTCTCACCTAGCTTAGTCTCATCTCCAAATCTGGAATTATTACATTTAGTTCCCTCATCTAAATCATTAATATATAGTGAATAACTGATGTCCCAACACTTATCCCAGCAGTACCCCACTAAGGAATGGGTGGATAAGCAAAAATTACATCACCAAGCTATGGCAAATGAGTAGCTAATTTCCAGAAAGAAAGTTCTTCCGGTCAATAGCTGTAGGTACCAAATTTCCTGCTTTTCGATGCAACAGAACAACTTTTCTACAAAAGGAACAGTGCAACAATCGTCAAGCTGACTCATTTTATCTCCGTCATACTAGGAAGCACTTTTGGACATACAAGTGCAATCTCTTCATTCACTCCCTTAAATAATGCTTCAAATCATTGAGAACCAGAAGCATTAAAAAAGGGGAAAAAAAACAGCCTTTAATACAATGACCAATAACTCTCCTTAAGTTGGTTATGCAGCACTGCATCAAATGCCTTCTGGAAATCCATTTATACCTCTAGCATTACCCACATCAATCCTCTGATCTCTTCAAAACAACTACAAAGCATTACAATTACTACTTCGTGATTTTAATACACATATTTAATGATAAATATATAAAACATGGCTTTAAAAAAAAACTAGCATGTTAAGGGAGACTTTACAGTAAAGAAACTCTTACCTCAAACTTGTCAGGTACTTTAAGCTTTGGCGAAGGGACTCCAACAAGAAAGTCGATCAATACCATAATTAGTATGGTAAGAAACACAGCAAAATCACTGATAATGGCTCTCACCTAAAATTTCAACAAAACTTGTTAAATATATTGCTGTAAATGTTTAAATTTTTTACTTTAGCTTTTCGGATCGTAAGACCCTACAACGGATAGAGAGGACAGCTGAGAAGATCATTGGGGTCTCTCTTCCCTCCATTACAGATATTTACACCACACGCTGCATCCAAAAGGCTAAGAGCATTGTGGAAGACCCACACACCCCTCACTCAAACTCTTCTCCCTCCTGCTATCTGGCAGAAGATACCGGAGCATTCGGTCTCTCATGGCCAGATTGTGCAACAGTTTCCTCCCCCAGGCCATCAGGCTCCTTCACACAGTATGATCGGAATCTTTTCCATCTGAAATTCTTTGCACAACTTGGAATTGCTGTTCGAACAAGGTCGATCATTCTTTTATTACATTGTAATTTGTGTGTTTTGCACTTCTTATGAACTTTATGCCACCCTTTGCATGATCATGTAGTTTGTGCTGTCCATGTAACACATTGGTCCTGGAGGAACGCTGTCTCGTTTTTTTACTGTACCAGGTGTATATGGTAGAAATGACAAATAATGCCAATCTACACTGTGGTAGCAAACACTGATTGCTTTCAGAAAAATCAGGATTTCAAATGGCCTTGGAGTCAATATTTAAAAAAGCACAACTGCAGGCCACTTCCACAAGTTAATGTATTAAAAGTGCTTACTTGAATGTGAAGCTGCAGTGCTCTTTCCAATCCAATGAGTGCTTGCACCTCTTTTCTATCCCATTTGTATTCCTTTCCCAGTACTCTTTAA
Source organism: Chiloscyllium plagiosum (assembly GCF_004010195.1). Lineage (NCBI taxonomy): Eukaryota > Metazoa > Chordata > Chondrichthyes > Orectolobiformes > Hemiscylliidae > Chiloscyllium > Chiloscyllium plagiosum. The sequence continues at coordinate 2,519,426 of NC_057714.1, forward strand.
AAGAACTTTTAAATCAAAACACTCCAGCAGCTAGTATTTATTTTTAAACTAACAGCCGTAACCTTATTTCCCCTGTTGAAAGGGTTGGAGATTTGAATATCTTCAGATCATGACCCTTGGATCTTCCAGGCCCTTAAGAATATGTCCAATTATTGAATAAATCTGTGACTCCACACTGCAGGTTAAGACCATTGGAACATAAAAAAATAGGATCTATTTGAATGGAGTAAAAATTAAAAATGGCCTCATTTAGTATTCCTGCCTGCATAATTCATGCCTACACATTTCTCCTTGCTGACAAAAATGGAACCCTACTGAAAATTGATGTAGGACTTCCACACATTGGTCCCATCCACCAATTGTAAAAGGGTCTCAGTGGTCAGCCTAACTCTGCAAACGTCTGGGCCATAGGGTCATCATTATAGCTGGTAGCGGCATGCATGACAATTAGTGAATGGGGTTTTATCTTCATCATTGTCCTCCTGATCTTCCATCAATGTCTGACAGGTTGCAGTTTTTGGGGTACATAAAAGAAGGATGCATTGCGAGGAAATGAGAAACCAGAAGTTTAAATGTCTTAATGATCAAAGTGCAGGTAACCCACGAGGGGAAGCGAGATGAGAGGGAGGAGGATTGGGTATGAACTCTGTCATAGTCACTCAAACAATGATGGGTCCCTTATCCTCCATCAACATGTGGAACTGCAATTAAGCCTATCCACCTGCCACTCAATGCTGTCCCCTGTACTTGGACAGCATAGCAACCATGGGTGAAAAACTGGCAGTGTACGCAACTGTAAAATTGTAGCATGAATGTCGCAGGAGCGCTCAGTGCATGAGGGCAAGGGAAAGCTCTGGATGTGTAAAATGGGGCCTACTTTACAAAGGTCGGTTGTGGTAAAGTGAATGGACATCTCGCATTAAACATGAGTTTTGTAGTGCATTTACAAGCATTTGACATTTGAAAAAAACTTATTCACTCACCACTCAAGATCACTGAACATTTTGTGGCACTGATCCAGGTATTCACGATTGGTTTGTTACCAGGACTACTATGACTACAAAAGTCTACCTAGTGTCTCCCATCCATTATGGGAATCTGTTTCCTCTGACAACTTCCTAAAGGTTCCAGTGCTTATGACAGTCTAGCTGCATTTTGTCTACTTTGCTACTTTTGACAGTTTTTCAGAGGAAACACATTGCAATAATGACTTCAGGCACCCTATTCCAGTCAAAATGCCATCTTTAAGAGATGAAAGCTGTTTTCAAATAGCACGTATTAATTTGAACTTCTATTCAAACTTTCACATTTTACAATACCTCCAGCTTAGATATTCAACCACACAACATATATTTAATGCACTTTGAATGCCGCACACATTGCCAGGATAAAGTTTGGGAATTGGCTGTGTTGGAAGCAATAGGCTTGGGTTTAATCATATATTGTGGTCAGAAAGGGGAAAGACAACAATGATTTAGATATTTGAGTGCGTGTGTTTAATGCTTTTACATGTGTCGAGTAAAAATAAATCAATAAAAATGGCATTGGTAAGGGCGTCAATGGCCTGAGATTAGTAATGTTTTGAAGGTTGTGGTTGCTTAGTGTTGCTGTGGAAAATTTATTGGACTGGAAACTTAGCTTGGGGTCAAGTCCGTCCCATAATTGCAAATAATCCAGTTGCATGACAGTTGAACTTTTCAAAGGCATGAAGAAAAAGGCCTTTCCATCGTTAGCTGAATGAACTGGTCATAAATGGGGATATTTGCCAATGTTTGCTCAATGTTCAGCGAAATTTTGGATGCTGAACCAAACCATGTTCAAGTGCATCAGGATCTGGACAATATCCATACTTGAGCTATTAAGTGACAAGTAACATTCATACTAGGCAATCACTGTCTCCAATAAGAGACAATCTAACTACCATCCCTTGACATTCAGTGGTGTTCTACATATATACCTGTATTTAAGTCAAATTACCCACCAACAACCTGGGGGCTACCATCGATCAGAATCAACTGGACTTGCCATTTAAATACAGTGGCTACAAGAGCAGATCAGAGACTAGGAATACGGCAGCAAGTAACTCACCTCCTGACTCTCCAAAGCTTTGCCCCCCATCTGCAACGTACAAGTCAGGAGTGTGATGGAATATTCCCATTTGCCTGAATGGGTGCAGCTTCAACAACACAAGCAGTTTGACACCATTCAGGAATAAAGCAGCAAGTCGACTGGCACCACATCGACAAGCATTCACTCCCTTCAATAACATTCAGGGGCAGCAATGTGTACTATCTACAAGATACACTGCAGAAATTCACCAGAAATCTTTAGACAGCACCTTCCAAACTCTCAACCATTTCCATCTAGAAGGACAAGAACAGTAGATACATAGAAACACTACTTCCTGCAAGTACCCCTCCAAGCCACTCACCATTCTGACTTGAAAATATATCTCCATTGCTTCACTGTCGCTGAGCTAAAATCTTGGAATTCCCTCAAGGGCACTGTGGGTCTACCTACAGCACATGGATTGGGCAGTTCAAGAATTGTGGGCGGCACGGTGGCACAGTGGTTAGCACTGCTGCCTCACAGCGCCTGAGACCCGGGTTCAATTCCCGCCTCAGGCGACTGTGTGGAGTTTGCATGTTCTCCCCGTGTCTGCGTGGGTTTCCTCCGGGTGCTCCGGTTTCCTCCCATAGTCCAAAGATGTGCAGGGTCAGGTGAATTGGCCATACTAAATTGCCCATAGTGTTAGGTAAGGGGTAAATGTAGGGGTATGGGTGGGTTTCGCTTCGGCGGGTCGGTGTGGACTTGTTGGGCCGAAGGGCCTGTTTCCACACTGTAATCTAATCTAATCTAAATCTAATGCACTACCTTCCAAGGACAACTTAGGGACAGGCAATAAAGGCTGGCCCGTCAACAATATCCATGTCTCGAGTGAATAAAGAGAAAATTGTAGTTTCAAGACTGGATATTGGACAAGCAATGTAACTACAGAGTGTGGAAGGGTTGAGACTGTACCACTATCAGCATAGATGAGGAACCTAACTCCATATCAGCTGATTTGTCACTAAACAGCAATATCTCAATGAGGAAGAGGGGGGAACCAAAGACAAATACTTAAGGGACTCTAAGATCAGGAACATAATCTACTGCTAGAAATGCACTAACTACAAAAGTGAAAGGACAACAAAAGGAAAGAGAGTTGAAGAAGAACTATGATCGTTTGCATTAACAGTTGTAGATTGGGACAGATAATGTTTCGCAGTCAGTTACAAAGATTATCTTATGTGCCAATGGCTAGTGCTATTTCATGCCCCAACAGGGATGGAAGTCTTGCTGGTGAGATTCAGTGTTGTGAAAAGACAGACCAAAAAGGTTAGAAAACATTTAAATAGAGTAGATTAAAAAAGTCAAATTCCAGCTGTTAGGATTGTTTACATTGAAACACAGGATGTATTGCTTCCTACCTTTGTTGGGAAATAACGTTTGGTTTTGAATTGCTTCAGGAAGGAGCAGAGAAAAAACGTTGCGAAAAATAAAATAATTGACCAGAAGAGGACATCAGGAACGTAGGGTCCATTTTGTCCACATGCTGGTCCAACAAACATTCCACCATATCTTTGACATTTCTAAGAAAGAACACACAAATTAAATATATATTAATATATAAGAGGATGTAAAAATGAGCATTTCGACAGTGCTCAGCAAACAAAATACTGGAATTTTCACAACATGTACTCGTAGGAAGACAATGTTTGTGTCCATGTGTCCATATGTCCCTAAGAATCACATTGACCAAGTTATATTGATATACTATATACACACCTGTATAAAAATTGACCTCATGTTAAAGTTGAATCTTGACTTTTGGCTTAAAAATTTGTAATTATTAATTCACCTCCCGTAAAAATAGGCCTTCATTTTCAGGGAACAAAGTGATTAGCAGTCCATTCCTCTGGCAAGCCTTCTCACTTCACCAAAAAAAAAAGTAGCAGGCAGGAGATGATATCCAGGAACATCTTGTCGATCTGCTTGTCCATCAGTTTGAACTGTTGCTTTGCTAACATTGAACTATCCATGATGGCAAAGATATCACAAAAGGTCCATAACCAACAAACAATTTGCCAAGTTCAACCTATCACCAAGGAACTCAAATTAACAGGTCAATCTGTCTAACTAAAGCAGACCAAACCCTGCCAGAGTACACCCATTTGTATAATAGCAACAGTCAGGGGTATCCAGTTAATCAGTGAAATCATCTAAGTAGATCAACCAATCATGATACATGACCCCAAATCAAGTATGCAAGCCAACCCATCAAAATATTGTATAAAATTCAACCCTGGAATTTACCAAACCAAAGTGGTCTCAAAAATATCACTTTCACCTAAGTTATATATGGAATTTCAAGGCTTCAACCATCTAATTGCCACTTAAGACTAATGCACTAAGTGATAACTGCAACCAGTAGATGTCGATTTACTTCACTCTTGATTATACATAAATCTGTGGGTTGGATACATGATAGAAATTTATGCAGAGCCACTTGTTAGATTATAACCTTTCTTCAATAGAAAACCTCTTCATTCCAGGAATCAAGTGAATACCTAACTGAACACAATACTGAAGATGGGTTAGACATTTTAGACCTAATCCTAAGCAGAATCAGACCAGCAAAAAGAAAAAGAAAGAGAAGGTAGAAATAAAGACCAGTAACTCTATAGATGTCTTCCTGTCAGAGTGACTAGTGTGCTACTACAAAACATAGCCATGAAATAAAACTGGTAAGTCTTAGCATTAAGACCCCAAATGGACAAGTTGCTTCTTTTTGCAGAAGTAAACATAATTGGAAAGCCTGAGGTTAAAGCCAGAGGTCATGTTCATAAGCCAAAACAATTATTCCTAATGATTCAGCAAATTTGGTTATGGTACTTGCCTTGACCACAGCCAAAGATAGTGTCAGCATGCCCACTAAAAATGAAAGAGATCTTCATTCACCTGTACCATTCATGATTAATTTTGGTTGAAGCCAGTCCAGTGATGCAGTTCTGAACAGTTACTGGTGCTGATGACATTCAGAAATTGTTGGACAAACTCAGCAGATTTGGCAGCACCTGTGATGCGAAAGCAGAGTTAAATGTGGAGACCAGTGGACGTGAAACATGAACTCTGCTTTTTCTCCACAGGTGCTGCCAGACTTGCTGATTTTCTCCAACAATGTTTTTGTTTCAAATTGCCAGGATCTGCAGTTGTTTTTTTTAAACATTGCTGAAGATAATCATTTGACTCCACAGACGCACAAGATTTTTTCTCAACAAGACACTGCAAACAGGAACCTACCAGTACATCTATCATGAGACACTTAGCCAACTTTGAATAAATTAAGTTTTCATGATGACAGTGCAAGCTGTAACCACAACACCATGATTTTCTAGTTTGTGGATGCATAAAATAACCACAAATATAGTTAGTAAAAAATGAAGAAGCATGAATTAATCTAAGAGTACAAGCAGAGCCACTGAAAAAAAAACATAATCTTTGTTAAATTTGGAATCAGGTACAGAGGTCAAGATTTTCTTAAGGACAATGTTCCTAGGTGAATTCATAGTTTATACTTGTTTTAACTGAAATGAAGAGACAGCCAAATTATGAGATGGTTGGAAAAAAAAAGCACATCCATTTTGATACAGCACGATCTATTTCTCTTAACAGGAATTAATCTGCACTATTTAGATAGAAAAAATTGATTTCATTCTCAGACTGACTATACCTCACCAAAGGATTACTAAACCAGATGATGGATAACAAAAATAGAATAAAAGCAATCAATCAATTTCACAATAGTGAAATACTTTTTCATAATGAGTACTGAGAGATCTACATGGGGAAATAGTAACAGATAACCTGAGAACCTGAAGATATTAAAATTAACTTCAAAAATAGGATTTCAATAACTACAAGACAGAACACTTCCTTTCCTTGCAATCAACAATGTCAACACCACATTGTATAAGTTCCATTAATGAAGCATGCTCAAGACAGATTTAAACATGGCCCTATTTTGTAAAACAAAAACAGTTGATAGGTTCTATTTAGCACAGGCAGATAAGAATAATTGGAATGTCTAGCACGGTCTTAAATTTAGAAACAGTTTAATAACATATGAAGTTTACCTCGTTACAACAATACTCACTGAAACTGTTAGATTCCTCCATGAAATGTTATCTGCAGATATATTTTCTCGATACCAGATATCAAGGGTTTGGTTGGAAGGATTAGATGGTTCAACACAGGCACACCTAAGAAAATTTATTAAATTTAAAACATTTTACATTTAAAAAATATCACAAGCAAATGGAAATCACAAAGTGCTCAATTCCTAGATGAACTAATTTTATCTGTACTGGTCCTCTGATTTTAAAGCAAAAGTAAATTCCAAGTGCATTTGAAATTTCAACAGAACAGGAAGAAAGCAAAAAGTGCTGGAGGTAGTTCAGTTAGTACAAGAGTGAGATTAGCAGTGATTAATGATCATGGCTCAGACGATCAAGATACAGTTAGTCAGAGATGACAAACAACAAAAGGAAATAAGTCAGTGGTGGGAGTAGTTTTGAAGATCTCTCATAGCTCTGAACCACAGTACAGAGTACATACCAAGAAAGATAACCAAGAAAGATACAACAATAATCAGAAAAATGTAATCTTCATACATGTAGCTAAATCAAAGTGGCAAAAGCAGCCTTGGCAATGAGTTCAAAGATGATATTTGGGACAGATTATTCTTTTAGAACAACATTCTTGTTAACCAACCAGATTATTTTAGTCCTAGCAATTTGGAACAGAAAAGCATTGATGATCTAATATAAAGGATCCTTCAGGAAAGATCGATCATAACATGTGTTTTTCATATTCAGTATAAGGATGAGAATATTTTCTGTAAAATAAGTGGAATAAATAAAAGAAATTACAGAAGTGTGAAGAGTTTGTTTAAGTGGGCTGGGAAAATAGATTAATTAGCAAGATGGTAGACACGCAATGATAAAGATTAAAAGGAGACAGGTCATAACTTTCAACAAAAACAAACTCTGAAAAAGAAATCCTTTTTGAGAAAAATAAATCAACATAGCTAACTAAGAATGGTAGAGAATTAACAAAAAAAGGAACACAATACTATAAAGATTAATGGTCGGCCAGAAGATTGGCAAAATAAGGAAAAGACAATTAAAAAAATAAGAGGTAGAAATTTGAATGACACTTAACTGGCAAATACAATATAGAAAGAGTTTCTGCAGTTTATCTTGAATCTAGACTTTTACAAGAATTTTTGTATGTTTTGAAATTATGTTAAGTAAAATGGAAATTTCTCAATAAGCATCTCAGCTTGGATACATATCCACGTGATCCAGGTGCCATGAGATAAGAAATGCAAACAGAAACCCACTGATGCTGGTAGCAATTTTAACATGTTTCCACAATACACAAGTGAAAAATAACTACTTTTGGTTGAGGGGAAGAAACAAAGGAATTATTACTGTGGGAAAGCAAAGTGAACTGCTTGTGTATTAATTACAAGCAGGATGCTTTCTAAGAGTTCACTTTCTACACGAAAACGAGAGGGAGCAGAACAGACTGAGCTCTTAAAGATTGAAAAGAAACTGTCCTAAATAACGAGTTTAATGTATTTTTGCCTCATTGGAGAAAATTATTGCATTTACTGCAGGAGTGTATTCTTGTCATTCAGACAAACAATCTGGTAAATATGATAATGAAAATTACTGAGCGCAATGCCTAGTAGTTTTTGCAAGAGGCTTACAGATGAAAGTTTAGAAATGAAGTAAAACCAGAATCAGATGTCTCTTTCTCTCTAGAAAAATTACAGAATGCTTGATAGTTGGCACAGGTTGAAGGAGGCTGAATAAGACTTTGCAAGATTCCCTTTGGGAATGAGGACCCACTTACAGAACAATAAATTATTTTAGGTTCGGAGGTTGCAGTAACGAATGATTGCTGTTGTATCACTACCATTGATTGTAACACTGCTCAGAGAAATGAACGAAGAATTCTGGCAGTAGGGGAAAAATGCCCAGGGTGAAGAAATGCACCTTCTTAACAAAGATGAGACACAATCCTGAAGACACGTTTGAGTCAAAGGATCACAAATACAGGGCATATGAAGGCTCAATGTTGAAAATTAAAATGCAAGGTTAGAGCATTTATATGATTACTGTGTCCCTCCAGAAAACACAGTTCCAGTCAGTAAAACTTACAACAAACTAGCCAGTTGTCACGTGGATTAGAGTGTGGGAATTTACAAAGATTGTTTCTTTTTGAAGTATCCTTATTTGTTAATACATTCAAAAGCAACATACTGTATATGTTGGACTTCTGAAGCAGGTCATTATTTTTGGCTGTTGAGGCTGAGAAGTTAATTATTATTGTTTGAGATGCCTGATAAGACCACTTATGTTGGGAAAAGGGCACGAATTTCTCTCCAGCAAGTTTAATGATTAATAATTTGTTGATATGGAAAATTTATGGGAACAGTTTACCCTTTCCATTCTATAGAAAACTTACTCTTGTAAGTACGAACATACATATTAAAAGCATAAATAAGTTATTTGACCCAAGTCTGCTCTGCCATTTAAGGCCAAGTGGCTTGCAATAAGTATTTTGTACTTGTCTTCACAACATGGAAAAAGACATGACAAAGCAACCCAATAAAAGAAATCAGGGAGGAACAAAAGTAGAACTTCAAAACAATCAATAATAATAATAATAATAATAAATAAAAAAAATGTATTATAATTATTAGGACTAAATACTGACAATTCTCCTCAACTTGACTGCATGCATTCTAGATTCTTTAACAGTGGTGCTGAGTTAGCAGATGCTTTGGCTGTTCTTGGGAAAAATGCTACAAACCATTAGTAATAGCAGGACATTAAGGTCTAATACAAATCTGTGAAAATAATTTTGTGAAAGGAATTTTGTGTGACAATGCTTCAGAGTTCTTAGGGATTGATAATAGGGAAAATCAATACATGCCACTTATTTGGATTTTAAAACATATGTTTGTCAAGGTTCTACACAAAAACACGACAACTCTAGCTAAGAGTTCATGGTGTTGAAGATAATACAGTAGCATAAACAAAGGATAATAGAACAAGCAGGAAACAGAGCAGGATAAATGGGTCATTTTCAGGTTGTAGAGTCAGACAAGTATCAGTGCTGGGTCAACAATTTATAATCCATATTAACTAGTGACTTGCATGAGGAAGCAAATATACTACAGTTAAATTTGCTGATTATAAAGGTTGTTACAACGGAAGATACAGTCTGCAAAGTCATATAGTTAGGGTATGCAAGGCAGCACAAATTTGACAGATGGAAGCATAATGCGAGGTTGCCCACTTTGTTAATGAAAAGCAAAGCAGATGGCATAAATGAAGAGAGATCACAGAATACTGTGGTACAGACTGACCTGGGTATCCTCAAGAATAAAAAAAAAAGCATGGAGGTACAGCAGACAATTAAGTCAAACAGAAAGTTTAGTTACGACTGTACAGGCATTGGTGAGATCATACCTAGAATACTGGTGCCTCTTTATTTAATGGAGATTTTTTCCAGGTTGCTCTGGGTGATGAGGGAGGAAATAACAGGGCTCTGGCCCAAATGTTAAATAGTCTCTGGCCACGGGGGAAGTGCCAAAGGACTGCAGTACAGCTAATGTAGTCCCACTTTACAAGGGTAGCACAGATAGATCAGTGAGGCTCCCATCAGTTGTTGGGAAATTATTTGAGAAAATATCGAAGGAAAAAATTAACCTCCATTTAGAGAGGCAACGCTTCATCAGGGATTTTCAGCATGGCTTTGTCAGAGGAAAGTCATACTTAATAAATCTACTTGAATTACTCAAGGTGACCAAGTGTGTCAAGATCTCACATGGGCAAGTAATAATGAAGTTGAATGTTCATAGGATCCAGGTTAATTTGGCAAGTTTGATCCAAAATTGGCTTAGCATCAGGAGACAGTTGGTGGTTAAAAAGCTCTTTGTGCAACTGGAGCCCAGAGTACTGTGGCATAACATAGGGATCAGTGCTGATCCCTTACTTTTTGCGATACTCGTAAGTGGTGCAGATGAGAAGTATGGGCGGGGGGCATAAGTAAGTAAGTTTACAGATCAAACAAAGATTGGCCAGGTGGTTAATGTTGAGGACAAAGATCTTAGCTTATAGGAGGATGTAAGTGGATTGGTCAGATTGGCATATCAGCGGCAATTGGAATTTAAGCCTGAGATGTGTGAAGTCACACACTTTGGTAGAAGTAACAAGCCAAGGGAGTAGAAAGGTAGGACACTAAGAAACTCAGCGGAACTGAGGATCTTGGCATGCTTGTCCAGAGATACCCAAAGACAGTGCAACAGGTTAATAGGATAGTTAAGATGGCAAACCTTGCCCTTAATCAGTTGAGACATAGATTATAAGAGCAGGGAGATTATGTTGGAACAGTAACAAATTTTGGTTAGGCCACAGTGGAGTAGTATGCACAGTTCTGCTCATCATACCATAGGAAGGATGTGATTGCATTGGAGGGAATGCAGAGGAGATTCACTAGGATGCGTCTTCGGATGGAGTTTTTAAGCTAAGAAGAGAGATTGAATAAGCTCAGGTTGTTTTATTTTGGAGTAGAGAAGATCGGGCAGTACCTGATAGAGTGAATAAGGTTATATGGGGTGGTGGTGGGGGGGAGAGAGAAAGAGAATGACATGGACAAGGTGGATACAAGGCAGCTTTTCTTAATTGAAGGGTCCCTAACAAGGACAATTTTTTTTTAAAAAAGGTGAAAGGTAGAAGGTTTAGAGAAGATTTGATAAAAACGGTTTTTACCCAGAAATGGCATGGCTCTGAAATTCACTGTCTAGAAGGGTGTTCGAGGCAGTTAGCCTCACAACCTTGAGAGAGAACTTGGATGAGCATTTATGTCATAACATTTAATGTGGATCTGATGCATGAAAGTGGACTGGTGTAGATAGTATTGAATTATTGGCAGTATTGACTTCATAGGCCTCTTCTGTACTGTATGATTTTGAGATTCTATAACTGTATTGAAGGTATTTAAGTGAAGGTTCACCAGGTTGAAGAGGTTGCCTTTGAACAAATCTTAAGCAAATTGGGCCTGTCAGTCTTTGGGGTTTACAAGAACGAAAGAGGTCATCTTATAAAACCTAAGATTATGAGGTTTGACAGGGTAAGAGCTGGGGGCAGTTTCAGAATGAAGTTGTCTCCCACTTAAGTTCAGGAGAAGGAAGATTTTTTTGAGGGTTGATAAATGTTTGAATGCTCCATTTCCAGAGAACACTGTATATCTTCAATGACTGCACTTCCAAAGCCAAGTTATATAAACTTTTGATGTACACTCGAGTCAAGGGTTATAAAGGGCAGGCAAGTGAAATTGGAGGTCATGATCAGATCAACCATAATCATATTGAATGGTGAATCCCCTCTATTGAAGAATGAAACCTTATCATTAATCCAACACATGGATCATATAAGTATATATAACATACAGAGTATGGATTAAAATCCCACTCATCAAAAATGGGTAAAACAACAAATCTGTCCACTCATACAGAAAAGGAAACAATTTACATATACAGATGTTAAGGCAACAAGTCAACAACTGAAATTTTTACTTATTAAAATAAGTAAAACAATTTCCAACACATCTGAACATGGGCTTAAACTAATTCAGTGGAATATTGTCCTATTATTACAATGCTGCTTCACATATTCCTTCATCACAAGTCAAATTCTAAATTCTCTAAATTTTTCCTTTGTGCAATGTTCAATTTTGAGAAATGCAGGCATTCCAGTGCAATTAACACAATGGAAGAAATGCTCAAAACAATGCAAAATATTTCAGAGCATTGTAGTGCATCCATTAGTAAATGGGCATTATTGTGACACAAAGATTAGGCAAGGACCTGACTTCAACTCCTCAACTGTCTTGAAATAGATCTGAAATTAGCAATTTCGTCTAGCAACTGGATGGAAACCAGATGAGGAATACTTCACCTCTTATGAGCCATTTGGCCAAAAGGTAAATGTATGCCAACTCAAACATAAGTAAACATGATCTGCGAACACAATTTGAGAATGCCTTGAAACAAAAGAATTTGAACCTCAGCTGAAATACAAGTCCTTTTCCTGTGGCATTTGACTGAAATGGTGAATGAAGAAATTTTATTTGTAACATTAAAACAGTTACAGTAGTTTAAAGATCCCAAGATTTATTATTTGCCCTGGCTAACTTTCATCCTTGCACCAATTAAACCCAGATTTTGTCCAAACGCAAAGAAGTTTACTTAGAAACGCCAAATGCATGGAAGAAGAAGCAGCAGGAAAGTAGACATGAGGTGAGTTTGTTCAACCCTTTGTGTGGGGATTTGTACAGATCAAAGTGGGGAAAGGTAGCACTTCAAATTGCAATTTTCCACCTGTCCTACATATTTAGTGATGAGATGACTAATACAAGTGATAGAAATGCATTTTCTCTATAATAAACTCAAAGATGTGCTTCTCTCCTAATAAATCTTAAATCAAGTAAATAAAAGAACTACCTAGCAGTGAAAGTAAAATTGTAATTAAGGTAGCAGTTTAAGTAGATAAAACCATAAAATGTAAACAGAACCTTTTTTTGCTAAACCTGGAACTCTGCAAATCTTCAAAGTTTTGGCCACTACATTTGCACCCCATTCTGAGACCAGGAATAATCAAGCACTGCAGAAAAATGATGAATGATTCCATTACAATATTAGCAGAAATAAGGAACAGAAGTTATGGAGAGAAATATTCAGAATGCCTGGTAGAGCTAAGAAGGTGAAAGATTGAAATATTGGTATTTTAGTACAAAGGCTTTATTTTGTTAAATATAATTGACCAATAAACAGAAAACACAAACTTCTGATTGCAAAATTAATGAAATGGAAGTCAGGAAAAAATCTTGAGACAGAGGTCAGAATGCATAAAGATGCTATAAATTTTCTTTCACATATCCTTTGCAAAGAATGTTTTAAAATAATGTATGGATCAAATCGAACTAGGTAGCCATTTTGGCAACCATCATACAATTAATATGTCAAATCACCAACTAATAACAAGACAGTACTACTTTTCAACAGTGAAATTACAGGGAATGTAAAAGTTACCAGCAGTTAATGGAAGTAGTACAAGTTAGATCAAATTATAAAAACAAAACTCAGAGGTTTATGATGCGGCAGGTTAGACATTCTTGGTAAGGGCATTCTAAAAGGCTGGGCACACAGCAAATTCTCAATTAAAAATGAATTACAATATAATCAATGAAAGTTTAAAAACCAATATTATGCAGTGGGAGTCACAGAAAATAGTTCAGTCTATATTACAAAAATGGAAGAAAATTTGTCAAAAGTTTCTGCTTACGAGTATTGGGTAAGTGTTTCTGGATTATTCTGCATATTAAATGGAAACTTCTTTCCCAAAGTAAAGAGCTTTTCCAGTGCTTCATAAATGAATATAATGCAAATAAGAGCAGCAAAGGCCTCCTCTGTGAAGCGCGTTATGTAGCAAACTAGGCTACTTGCATCAGTGGCAACCAACATTATGCACAGCAATGCAGTCCAGAGCCCAATACTGGCACGAAGCGAGAGATACGAAAGTTCATATTCCCTGTTAATAGAAGAAATATGCATTTAAATCAGCTTTTCAGCAAGAAAATATATAAATAAATCAAACTAGAGGCCTGTTTCATATGGCAACATGTAGTTCAAATGTACTAGAATGACTGTCTCACATTGAATTATCTGTACTTGCTGTCTTGGCTATCATGAGATGACGACTTGTTTTTACACCACTATAATACTTCAGAAGCATCTTTCTTCATTATTGCAGGGTAAAATTTACAGATATTTGGCAGCCAGGGGAAGAGATCCTTACAAATGTTCACACAAACAGTTACATTTGTGATGAACACAGAGTTAGTGGGAGGCAGCCATCTGGCTCCTCAGCTATCCACTATTTGGTATGATCATAGCTGATTGGATTGCAATCTTAAAGTCCAAATTTCCACTTTCCACAATAAGCTTTCATCCTTTGCCTAACAAAAATCTATCTACCTATGCCTGAAAAATTTTCAAGGTCTCAGTTTCCATGATCTTTTAAAGGAGGAGAATTCAAAAGACATTGGCCCTTTTCGAAGAAAAGGGAAAAATCTCTTCAGCTGTCTTAAACAGGTGACTTCTATTTCCACATCTGCTGTTAATTTCACATTTCCCCCACAATAACCTCCATTTTCTCTGTGTTTGCCAACTCACCCAACCCATTTGCAACTTTCTTATTTACTTTTCCTACCTATCTTTATCTCAAGGTAAATTTAGTAACCATAACTTCAATCCTTTAAACCAAGTAACTTATTTAAATTGAGAAGGTAAACCTATTACCACTTGCCAAAGAGAAGACCGACCCACTTGTAGCTATACTGTGCTTCTATTAGCTAGCTAGCTGATCATTTAACCATGCTAATGTTTTTACCCCATACCAGAAGCTTTTAATTTTCACAATAATCATTCATGTGACACTTTAATGAAGATTTCCAGAAATTTAAGTATAATATATCACTCAAGATTCCCCTTTATCCACAGTGCATTAGTTTCCTTTCCACAAAAACAATTTTGTATGCTCAATTACCTTTAACTTTTCTATGTGCCCTATAATGTTTTTAGTAACGGCTTCTTGCATCTGGATGTGACTTTTCAGGTCCAATTTACAATCCAGCATCCATCCCAACAAGTGCAGTCAGCAAACCACGAAGGCAGCATTGAACTGAATCTTCAGATAAACAGATGGATGTGAGCTAACTGGTCGATACTTATCCTGCTTTGTGTCCCTCCCTTTTTGAATAAAGGGGTTACATTTGCAATCTTTCAATCTAATTCAAACTTTCATCCTTGCACCATTTAAACCCAGGTTTTGTCCAAACGCAAAGTGGTTTACTTAGAAACTCCAAACGCATGAAAGAAGAAACAGCAGGAAAGTGGACATGAGGTGAGTTCGTTCAGCCATGATCCTACTAAATGGTGGAGTAGCCTCAACGGGCTGTATGATCTACTTCTGTTTCTATTTCTGTTGTGTTATGGAACATAATTGCATTGGCCTCAAATCAACTTTGGTGCCTAAAGGATGCCTTGCTCTTTTCCCCCCTGAAGAGATGTAGGTAATGAAACTTCAGATCAATATGTGCCAGAGGTATGATGGATTCTTATATGCCTGCTCATTAAATAAAGAAATCAATATCCTTCATTTACTCTTTTCTAGTTAGTTACAGACAACATAAATCCAGTACTTAGTAATCATAAATAAGCGTCACAATTTGACAGGGATTTAGAATAGTTTACATCTTAAAAAAAACAAAACTTGATAGGGCACAGTGTGAAAATAGCATACAATTTCAGAGTAAGGAAGAGCATAAAAGCAATTAAGACTAAATTACCAAGCAGAAATCCAAAGATGACTTATATTGAGCTCAAACAATAATTCCAGTTTTCCTCTCCGCAGATACTGAGGACCTGCTTGAGTTAGTCAATCAGTTTCTGTTTTTATTTTACATATCCAACATTTACAGTACTGTGCTTTTACTTAGAGTTTGTATATGGAACTGATATATATGAAAATGGATTTTTCACTTGGGATGTCCCAAACATGTGCAAAATGGAACCTATTATTATATGACAATATCACAACAAAAACAATATGAATCCACGAGCAGCCAGTATATTGGGATAACTGTATGAATAACATGGAGGCATGACCTGAATTTTCTGATCCAAATTAGATAAAAAAAGACTTTATCTTACCATCAGAAAGAACATAAAGGTACCCATCTCAGGATCTCTGCAAAACACCACCAGGCACAGACCTCCAGCCCGAAATTAATGTTCCACTACTACCCTTCTGCCTTCTATGGGCAAGCCAATTCTGAATCTATGTGGACAAGTCACCATGGATTCAATGCATCTTAAATCTTCTGGATGAGCCTACTACGAGGGACCTGGTCAAAAGCCTTATTAAAATCCATGTAAATAACATCCACTGCTCTACCTTCATCAATCACCTTTGAAATGTTTGAGGAGGTGAATAAGACATGACCTGACCTGCTCAAATCCATGCTGACTGTCCCTAATTGGGCCATGCTTTTCCAAATGTGCATAAATCCCATTCCCAAGAATTCTCTCCAATAGCTTCCCAGCCACCGATGCAAGATCCACCAGTCTGTAGTTTCCAGAGAACGAGATATAATTTTGAGGCAGACCATGATACGATTTTATGAATAAGAAATCAATAATGACTGTGTTACACAAACAGTAACACTACAAGCAGTGCTGAAATCTGGATTCATTAGTGACAAATGAATGTGTCAAACTGAACATGTGGCTCACCTATAGATTTATAGTAAATGGAGCATCAGGCCCTTTATGTAACCTGACCTATCTACAAATATGCTATGTCAAAATAACCAAAACAAAAACAGTTATGCAGGAAATATTAAAAGTGCCTATTTTTCAAAATGTTTATACTTACAAGAATCTGATTGTGTACAGTAATAAGACTTAACATTGTAGTTAGCTCTAGGGAAAAAAAAATCTATTCTACAAATACAAAAGGATTCTAACAGTGATACAGAAGGAACAGTGATAAATTTCCAAATCATGACAGAGATTGATGGAAGGGAGTTTGCAGGTGGTGGTCTTCTCATGTATCTGCTGCTCTTGTCCTTCTAGATGGCAGTGGTTAGTGTTTGACAGGTGCCATGTAAGTAGTCGTGGTATATGTCTGTAGTGCATCCTGTAGCTGGTACAAACTGCTACCACTGTGCAGCAGCCCAAAGATATTGCAGAGCAGAGATGCCTGAATTCCAATAACTATCATGCTGCTTTGTGCAAGGAATGACTCCAACTAACTGAGATTTTCCCAGGATTCCCATTGACTCTAGGACTCCTTGACAACACATTTAATTAAATGCTATTTCAATGTCAAGAGCAGTCAATCTTACATTCTTTCTAGAGTTTAGCTTTTTTGTCCAGATTTGAACCAAGGCTCTAATGAGGCGAGATGATAAGGGCTCCTGGTGGAACCCAATCTGAGTATCAACACTTCTTTGTGATACAGTTGAAGAACGCCTTCCATCATTTCATTGATGATCAAAAGAGTAAACTGACAGGTAGTAACTGATTGGGCTGGATTCATCTTGCTTTGTGTGCGCAGGACATATCTTTACCTTATACCTTTACAACCATCCAGTATGTCAGGTAGACGTCAGTGTTGTTGATATTAGAGTAAATAAATCTTTAGCCCGATCTGTTGTATTGATGCACTGAACTCTCCCTTCATTAATGATCAGGATATTGAAGGAGCCTTCTCCGCCAATGAGTTGTTTAATTATAGAACACCATTCAAAATGTGCTAAGACTATATTACTGTGACCTAACTCCATTGATTGGTTGGCACGATCATTTGTCACTCACATCTAAATGTGACTAATCTAGAATTGCCAGTCTGGAAGTTTGACTTGTCACAGGCTTCATGCTAGTGGATTTCTTATTCTACCGAAAGGAACGGCTGATAACTTGGATTCTGTTTGACTCACTGTTATTCCAGCAAGTGGTAGATGAATTTTTTTTTTAAATTCTATTACTAAAATTCATTATAATAGCAAGACCAAGTTAATGTTAAAGTTTGCACTTGGGATTTGCAAAACAATCCTTATTTGATTTTACTCAGCACATTTGAAGGAGTGCCAAATAATCACAGCTCTCCTCCCTTTTCTTTCCCCACTTCAAGAGAGAATTGATTTATTGTTCATGCTTGACCCTTATTTTAATAGATTTGAGAACAAAATTCGACTTTGACAAGTGACACAAGCCAGCAAAATGAATTATTTACACCATGTCATTTACTTGCTGTTCTAAGACTGCATATTTAGTACCTTTGCTTAAGTCAACTTCTACACAACCCTCACAGTTGCACGATGTATTACATTTTACAGCACAATATAATTTTCTTCTCAATAGTACTAAATAAAAGGAAACATTCTTACTTGCATAACTTGAATAGTATTTTTTCAAACACTAATACAGGTCCTGTACTTCCCAAAATTGTAAGCGGCTGTCCAGAAAATAAGGAATACACAATTCCTGTCATTGAAGCCCCAAAGAGAGATTCTATTGCACTCTGGAAGAAAAAGCAAATCAGAAATTTATTTTCATTTATTTAATGTAGTTTCTTTGTTTCTGGTTTCTAGTTTTGCTTTGGAAAGAAGTTGTTTTGCAGATTGCTTCAGCAGCATCCTGAATGTTCTATGAATTGTGAAGCAATCTACAATCAGTTTCAGAAGAATTACAATTAAGTTTTCAGGTTTACAGTTTAACACACCACATATTGCACAGAAGTTTGGATAGAATCAAGATTTCGACTGCAGCTGCATCTGCCCCAATTTTTATTAAAATTCATTCACAGGTTGTGGGTATCACTGGCTGTTCATCTAAATTGTCTTTGAAGGTCATGGTGAGTTATCCTTGACCTGCTGCATTCTCTGGGATGTAGGTGCACTCACAAGTGCTGTCAATGAGGGAGTTTCATGATTGTGACCCAGCAACCATGAAGAAATGGCAATATAGTGTCCAGTTTCAGGATGGTGCAGGGTTTGGAGAGGACAGCATACACTGATGTTCTTCTATATGAAAGCATATGGAATTTTAGTGTGAAATGGTGAGCCAGAAAGATTGATGACCTTTCATCAGAACTTGAGGCAATTTCTTTGCGAAACATGTTCAATATGATGCTGCGTAATAGGTTAATGAAGATCACAGAAGAGTCATGGACAAGTAGCAGAATGGATTTGCTAACTGGCTTCCAGCAACAAAGCACAGAGGTGGTAATGGGCAGTTACAAGTGACAAAATGTGGGAAAATATGTCCTGCAAGGAACTGTGCTGGAATCACTGCCATTTTAATGTACATTAAAATGTGAACTTCTGTAAATGGAGAAATTGTTTCTTTTTTTTAAGCGGTGTGGATAAAGAAGAGTGTTCAATAGTTATTAGTACTAATGAGGACTAGAAAAATTAAATGAGAACATTATAAACATACAGAACGGGCAAATAACTTACAAATAACTAAAACACAACTAATATAAGACAGTAGATTTTTGTGATAAGGTCACTTCTGTCATAAATGTTGCAAGTCATGTGTAGCAGAAGAACAAAGGTATACTGAATTATACGTACACCAATCAAAGTAACCAGAAGTTAGCAAAGCCATTTAAATGATCAAGCATTTTTGTTTACGAGTGACAGAAATATTAAATAGGAAAGTTATGTTAAACCTCATCTACATCAAACCCTATAGGTTCTGGTTGCCATATTGAAGAGAATACAGACACACTGGAGGGATAATAAGGAAAATTTACAAACATGATACTAAAAATGTAAAGATATATATCAGCTGAGGCTTGGCAGGCCAAGTCTCCTTTGAGTCTAATAAAGATAATGTAGAGAGAAATATTTCCACTAGTGGGGAAGAGGAAGAGGCCATCAATACAAGATAGGAAGAAAATTTACAAAGATCTGGAATTAACAGTTTAATAACAACCATGAAGCCAGTATCGGGTGATAGAAAACACTCATCTGACACACTAATGTCCAATAGGGAAGGAAGCTGCTGTCCTTACCTGTCTGGCCAACCCATGACTCCAGACCTAGAGCAATGTGTTTCACTCTTAATTACCCAGGAGACAATTAGGGCTGGGCAATAAATGCTGGTGTAACCAACATCACCCACACGCAACAAAAGAATTAAAAAAACACATGAAATCAAATAGGAATTGGACATAATGGCTTTATCCAATGAGTAATGATGGCATGAATGTAGAGAGTGGTTGAAATAAATAATAGAGATAAATTTAAAGAAAAAGGGAACAGGTTTTACAATTATATATTTAGACAAGGAAAAGCAGAGAGGTTAGAAAGAGTAAACATCAGCATAAATTATCTGGTCCAAATGGACAATTTATGTGCTCTATATCCAATGCAATGACTCAGAATATTGTGAAGCTACTTATCAATCATGTAATTTTAAACAGAATCATCAACTTCAGGCTTCACCTCAGAAGGAAACGGCATTTCGTAAACTCATGCTTGTACAGTGATCTGCTTTCATTAATGGCAATGAAGAACCAAGGTTCCTTCAAAAGCACTTTGCAAACCACCATAATGTTTGAAGGTCAACTGCAGCAGATAGATGGGATCATCACCACCTAGTTTCCCCTCCAAGCCACATAATATCCTGATTTTGAACTACATCACTGTTCCTTCACTGTCAGTGGGTCAAAATCCTGAACTCCTTACCTAACAGCATTATGGATGCGCCTACATTACATGGAAATTGCGTGCATGGTGGCTTTTAAGGTGATTAGGGATTGGCTATAAATGCAGGCTTTGCTAGCAATGCCCACATCTCAAATATTAAAATTGATTAAAACATTTTGTGCTGCAAAACGGCATAAATTTTCTTTAACACAGGTTTATTTTTCCATAGACATAAGAACAACAGTAGACCATATTGCACCTTGATTCTGTCCCTCCAGTTCACAAGATCGTGGTGATTTGGATTCTACCTCCGTTCATCAGCATCGATTCCATGCCTTTTAACAATGCTGCCCAGCAAAATCTTTACCCTGCACTGCTTTAAATGAAAGAAAGATTGCTGCCAGACTGTCACTGCCTTTTGCACATAATAAACCCTTAAACTACTTTCCTGAATAATCATAGAATCCCTACACTGTGGAAATAGGCCATTTGGCCCAACACGTCCACACCAACCCTTCAAAGAGTAACCCACTCCAGACCCATTCTCCTACCCTATTATTCTACATTTACCCCAACTAATGCACCTAACCTACGTATCCCTGAACATTATTGGAAATTTAGCATGGCCAATTCATTTAACCGGCATATCTTTGGACTGTGGGAGGAAACCAGAGCACCCAGACAACACGCAAGCAGACGCTGGAGAATGTGAAAACACCCCACAGACAGTTTCCAGAAGGTGGAATCGAACCTGGGTCCCTGGCACTGTGAGGTAGCAATGGTAACCACTAAGCCACCGTGCCCTTAGTTATATCAGTATTTCCAGCTCCCCAAAACCAGAAAAAGTTTTTCTCTCTCAACAATTTTTTCCCCAAAATCTAAAATGTTCAAACAAATCATCTGCAGGGAATAATTATAAAAAAAGGCTACCTGGTTTGAGAAAATTATAATAAGAATATCATTCTTGGTAGAATTCAATCCTGTAGAGTAAACAGCACAAACTAAAATCATAAAGATCATAAAAAACTATATTCATGTCTTAGATACTCACTATATTGTTATCAGTAGCTTCCCCTAGTAACCCTCCAAATGTGATGACAGGAGACATGCAGGCACAGTAAAGGAAAAGAATAGATGCCAAGCACTGCAGGCTAAATGCGTCTTTGAAGTCACTCAAATAGAATGGCGATTTTCTTTTGATGTCACGAATTAAGCCACCAAAGAACCTGTAGGGATTAATTTAGCACTTTTCATAAAACATTTGAATCTAGAATTTTATCTTAAATGTGAGTAGAAGACAGTGGCACAGCATATTTAACACCACCAGATGGGTCGAAATTACATAGGATAACAATCACAGATTCCTTACAGAGAGTTAACAAAGAATCCAACTTTAAGATTAGACCATTAGATGCAAGAGCAGAAGTAGGCCATTCAGCCCATCAAGTCTGTTCCCCAGTCAATAGATCATGGCTGATCTGAATCCTCAGCTCCACTTTCTTGCTTGTTCCCTGTAACCATGGATTCCCTTATTAATTAAAAAGCCTTCTCTTTCAGCCTTGAATATACTTCATGTTGCAGCCTCTGCAGTAAAGAATTCCACAAATTCACTACCCTCAGAAGAAATCTCACTTCATCTTTGTCTTAAATGAGTGACCCTTAATTCCAAGATTACACACTCTTGTCCCATATTTTCACACAAGGGGAATCCTTCTGCTACTACTCTGTCAAATCCCCTAAGAATCCTGCATGCTTCATAAGGTCACCTCTCAACTTATAAATTCCAACAAGTATATGCTCAAATTGACTCATCCTCACTATATAAGACAGTCCCACCATATCAAGTATTAGCCAAGTGAACTTCCTCTGGACTGACTCCAAGGACAGTATATTTTTCCTTAAATAAGGGGACCAAAACTGCCATCAGTATTCCAGCTACAGTCTGACTAGCCCCTTGTATAGGTTTAGCAAAACCTAGCGCTGGAAAAGGCAAGCAGGTCGAAATGTCAACTCTCTTGCTCCTCAGATGCTACCTAACCTGCTGCGCCTTTTCCAGTACCACACTTCAACTCTGACTTTCCAGCATCTACAGTCCTCTTTATCTCCTTTTAGCAAAACCTCACTACTTTTATACTGCTATGAAATAAAGACAAATATTCCATTTACGCCATGTTGCCTCTCCTTAGTATGTATAAATTCTCAGCTATTACATTCTTTGTAATAACCTCTAACATTTTCCCAACAAATGTTAGCTTAGCTGGCTTAGTTAAATTATAGTTACTTGAAAAGCTGCCAATCCTTTGAGTTTTTCAGAATTTAAAGATTCCTGGGGGATTACTACAAGTGTCTATATCTGTAATAACTTCTTCTAACATCCCAGCATAAATCCAATCAGATCCAGAGGCCTATCTTTAGTCGCACTAGTTTCTCTAGTACTTTTTCTCTAGTCATTGTTATTGCATTCATTTCCTCTCCTCCTTTTACCCTTTGATTATTTAGAAATTTTGGAATGCCTTTGATGTCTTCCACTGTGAAGACTGATGTACAGTATTATACAATTCTTCTACCAGCTCCCGGTTCCCTATTATTTCCCCAACCTCATTCTCTAAGGGACCTACGCTCGCTTTGGCTTCTCCTTCTTTTTATATATTTAAATCTGATCATACCCAACAATCATCTTCTGAATAATAAATTCCAAAATTTGAGTTAAAGATAAGAAAACTCAAATGTCAATGCTGATATAAAAACAATAATGTAACACATACAGCCAGTTTCTCATATGGTATGGGAAACATGTAATTTGTTACCACCTTCAGCAAGAAGGATGCTGAATATACCTTTAGTCCCCTGTGCAAACGGAGGAATAATCACTGCACTTTTTGTAGAAGCTCAGACGGCATACAGCTACTTAAGAACAAAGTTTTTATAGCAATAAACATTCCAAATATTTTAAACTTAACTTACTATTTTGAAAAAATTTTGTACATTAACCCCAAGGTTTTTAGTTTAGAAAGCATGAAGGCATGATAAAATCTGAAGAAATTGAATTTACCCAATTATTTTCTTTGTTTAAATATAGAAAAGCCAGAGGTTTTGAAATTTTATTTTCCCCACTGAGTATGATAAATACAGATGGCTAAGAATAGAAAAATGAATAACTATAAAATTTCTCTATTGCTCTACACTCAGAACAAAAAGGAAAAGCATGTCAGCTAGCAGCTTCTACAGGTGAATAATTATTGCAAAAACAAAACACACAAAATAATCATGAACGAACTTTTAAATTAGGCACATAAAAACCTGACTCTTTTGGCATCAATAAAACTCTCTCATTTAAAAAACCTACATAAACTCTGCAATAGCATCACTGTCACCAACATTCCTGGGAAACCTACAGGCACATAATTGTCTGTTTTGACGAACAATAGAATTAGCATTTACTTGTTTAATAAAAAAAGAGAAACTAAAATAACAGCATCCCTAGAATATGATATTACCAATTGCAAATAAAATAGACGTCATGGAGTAAATTATGACTGAATGCTGGAAAATTAGTTTTCCTGAAGAGAGAGTTAAGAGCAGCAAGGAGGGGACATGAAAGGTCCTTAGTCGGTAGGATTAGGGAAAACCCTAAGGCTTTCTATAGGTATGTTAGGAATAAAAGAATGACTAGGGTAGGAATAGGTCCAGTCAAGGATAGTAGTGGGAAGTCGCGTGTGGAGGCGGAAGAGATTGGGGAGACAATGAATGAATACTTTTCTTCAGTATTCACTCAGGAACAGGGCATTGTTGTCGATGAGAATACTGAGGCACAAATAAGTAGAATGGATGGCTTTGAGGTATGTAGAGAAGAGGTGTTGGAAATCCTGGAAAAGGTGAAAATAGATAAGTCCCCTGGGCCTGATGGCATTTATCCTAGGATTCTCTGGGAAGCAAGGGAGGAGATTGCAGAGCCATTGGCCTTGATTTTTATGTCCTCTTTGTCTACAGGAGTAGTCCCAGAAGACTGGAGGATAGCAAATGTGGTTCCCTTGTTCAAAAAGGGGAGTAGGGATAGCCCTAGTAACTATAGGCCGGTGAGTCTCACTTCTGTTGTGGGCAAAGTCTTAGAGAGAATTGTAAGGGATAGGATTTATGCACACCTAGATAGGAATAATGTGATCAAGGATAGTCAGCATGGTTTTGTGAAGGGCAAGTCGTGCCTCACAAACCTTATTGAATTCTTTGAAAAGGTGACGAAGGAGGTTGATGAGGGGAAAGCGGTAGATGTGGTATATATGGATTTTAGTAAGGCGTTTGATAAGGTTCCCCATGGTAGGCCACTGCAGAAAATACGGAGATATGGCATTGAGGGTGAGTTGGAGGTTTGGATTAGGAATTAGCTGGATGGAAGAAGACAGAGGGTAGTAGTTGATGGCAAAGTTTCTTCATGGAGTGCCGTCACTAGCGGTGTTCCGCAAGGATCTGTTTTGGGACCATTGCTGTTTGTCATTTTTATAAATGACCTGGAAGAGGGGTTAGAAGATTGGGTGAGCAAGTTTGCGGATGATACGAAACTCGGAGGAGTTGTAGACAGTGAGGAAGGATGTGGCAGGTGACAGCAGGATATAGAGAAGCTGCAGAGCTGGGCAGAAAGGTGGCAGATGGAATACAATGTAGCTAAGTGCGAGGTGATTCACTTTGGGAAGAATAACAAAAAGATGGGGTACTGGGCTAATGGTCGGATACTTGGTAGTGTGGATGAGCAGAGGGATCTTGGTGTCCATGTACACAGATCTCTGAAAGTTGCCACCCAGGTAAATAGTGCGGTGAGAAAGGCATATGGCGTACTGGCTTTTATCGGTAGAGGAATTGAGTTCCGGAGTCCTGAGGTCATGATGCAGTTGTATAAAACTCTGGTGCGGCCGCATCTGGAATATTGTGTGCAGTTTTGGTTGCCATACTATAGGAAGGATGTGGAGGCACTGGAACGGGTGCAGAGGAGGTTTACCAGGATGTTGCCTGGTATGGTAGAAAGATCGTATTAGGAAAGGCTGAGGCACTTGGGGTTGTTTTCATTGGAGAAAAGAAGGTTTAGGGGTGACTTGATAGAGGTGTACAAGATGATTAGGGGTTTAGATAGGGTTGACCGTGAGAACCTTTTTCCACGTATGGAGTCAGCTATTACGAGGGGGCATAGCTTTAAATTAAGGGGGGGTAGATATAGGACTGAAATTCGGGGTAGGTTCTTCACTCAGCGAGTCGTAAGTTCATGGAATGCCCTGCCTGTAGCAGTGGTGGACTCTCCCTCTTTATGGGCATTTAGGCGGGCATTGGATAGGTATATGGAGGATAGTGGGTTAGTATAGGTTAGGTGGGCTTGGATCGGCGCAACATCGAGGGCCAAAGGGCCTGTACTGCGCTGTATTCTTCTATGTTCTATGTTCTATAAACCTGATACATTTGTCGGAGGGAGCACAGCGAATAAGAGAAAAAGATTCCCAAGGAGTTGAACAAAGCCAGTGAGAAGACCCATGGAGACTGGGTATGTTTTATGTGTGGATAATATATTTAAAACATAGATAAAACAAGTTCAAAATATTTAAAGATTCATTGCTTTACTTTGGCAAGAGGTGGAGGCAATGTTGTATTGTCAGTAGATTAAGAATCCAGAGAAACAGGCCAACATGCATGAAGACATGGGCTAAACTTCCACCACGGCATATGGGGAGATTTGAATTCAATTAATAAAAGCTGTGTTATATTCTTATTTATGCTGACCCTTAGACTGGTGTCAGTTATCATAAAAAAAACTGGTTAATTAATCTCCCTGTCATCCTCACCTTGTTTGGCTTCATTTATACAGTAATGTGGTTGACTGTTAACTGCCCTCCGAAGTGGCTTAGCTAGCTCAGTTGTTTCTGACTGTTACAAAGTCTGATAAAAGGAATATAGACACATAGAACACCCAGAAATAACAATGGCAGGCAGCCCCCCTGTCTACTCTGCAAAGTCTTCCGTACTAACTTGGGGGTGCTTGTGCCCAAACTGGGACAGCAGTCTCAAAGACTAGTTAACAGCCTGATATCATCATACTCAAGGAATCATAATTCTCAGACAATATCTCAGGCACCATCACCACCCCTTGGTCTGCACTGTCCATAGGTTAATACCAGAGGTGAAACACAGTAGCAATCAAAATTAAACTGCACAAGCCATACAAATTCTGTGGTTGCAAAAGCAGGTCATAAACTAAGAGTTCTGTGACAAGTAACTCACCTCCAAACTTGCCAGTAGCTGTCCATTACCTGCAAAGCCTAAATCAGGAGTGTGATTGAATAATCTCCACTTGCCTGCACGAGTGGAGTTTCAACAATACACATGCAGCTTGACAATATCCAGCACAAAGGAGCTGGTTTGATTGACACTAATTCCTTCCACCACTGAAACAGTGTTAACCGCATACAAGATGCATTACATTTAAAGTCAGGTTCTTTATCACCTTTCAAACTGCAACCTCTACCAGCTAGAAGGACAAGGGCAGTGGATATATGGGAACACCATAAATATGGGATATATGGACGCACTACCCCAACTTGGAACCAAATCACTATTCCATCACTCTTACTGGGACAAAATCCTGGAACTTCCTCTCTCACAGTAGTGTGTCTCCACTTAATACACATGGTTTATAATGGCTCTGGGACAATTAGGGATGGGCAACACATGCTGGTCTAGATAGCAGTGAATGAAGGAATACTAAAAAACTAAACAGGTTAGACAGCATGTGTGGGGAGAGATTAGTTTAGATCATATTTCCAGTCTGGGACTGCTCATCTCATCCAAGCTGAGCATTTGTTGAGCATTTCATGTTTTCACTTCTTGGAAACAACTTGGATTTTAATTTGAAATAAGAAAACAGGGATGTCAAGAATGTTGATTGAGAACGACTGTACTGTTTATTGATGTAACGTTTTGAGACAAATTAAGGAACTGTGTCACTGAAGGCATTGCCAAAAGCATATTTGGAACTGGACTTAAATTTGATGCATTTGGAAAAAAACACATGGCTTTATGTTGTACGTGTTGAAAAAATGATATGGAATGAAGTTAAGACACCTTAAACATGCAGTTTTCTTGCATTATAAAAATACTGATTTGGCCTCAATTGGACTATTCTGTCTAATCCTGAGTATCACACTCTTGGAAGGGTATGAAGGAGGTTATCAGAGAGAGTGGGGAAGATTCAAGAAAAGGATTGCAGGTAATAAGAAACTTGGGTTAGGTTGATAGGCTGCAGAAAGCTGTTGCAGTTCTCATTAGAGAAAATACGAGGAGTCATGTTAAGAGTTGGTCAAAACCCATGTCGCTCATTTAGGAAGGAAGGAAAAGTTTCTATTGGCAGAAAAGTCAAGAACTAAACACCAATTGTTATTGCAAAAGAAGCAATTACAACATAATGATGAAAACCTTTTTTGTTGCAATGTAATGTGAGTAGGATCTGGAATGCCTTAGAGTGCATGTTAGAGGTAGATATGATCATGGTTTTCAAAAGGAAGATAGTTTGAAGAGAAAAGGCTATGGGGGAGAAAAAGACAGAGTATTAAGACTTGCAGATTGGCGCCGACAGAGTCTAGGAGCTGAATGATTTCCTTCTACGCTGTAATGATTCTATGAAGGAAATAAAGATTGTCAACATCTCATTGAAAGGGTTGGAGTAAATACAGATCAATAATTCAGCTTTTGAGGGACTGGAACTTGTCAGCGCTAATGGAATTTGAGGATAGTTGATTATTATAGAGTACAAACAGTAGATGTTAAAGTCTCCTAATGAATATGATGTGAAAAATAACTCAAACTTCAGAAGCCACCTCTGGAAATCGTGCCTTGCTCATTTTAACAAAAACATACCTTAAGAAGGAAATTGCTTCCCATGTTAAAAAAAAATCTTCCTCCATATGTCCCCAGAAATGTTCCACAATGCATTTATTTTTCAATTTCCTTGTGCTGCTACATTTTTATCGTACTAAAGGTTAAATATCATTTGGGTAACACTGAATGCCACAAGTCACAAAATACTAACTACCTAGGCTCATATTTGCATTTATCCATGAAGTTACAAGCTGAAAACTAAAACATCATGCAAAATACTCATACACTTACCATAATCCCAGAGGACTATTAGGCTGCTCTCTCATGAAAGAGAGGCGATTGGTGATGATTTAACCAGAGGGTCACCTGTTGGCAGAGTATCATTCAGTTCCTGTACTGGCTGGTGTGACCAAGAACGACTCTCCTTCTCAACCTTTCCCTTCACCAAGGTTTGTGATCCTCAGGTTAAACCACCACCAGAAATCTGTCTAATGAGACAGCAACAATATAATGGTCCTCTGAGACCATGGCAACTTTATCTTTGCTTTTGAGTGTCCAGATGAAATAAATGAACAAATCAGAGTAAGTGAGTACTCCAGTCAATGTCGTACAATTATGCTAACTTCAAAAAGGAAAAAAATATCTTCAAATGGAAAACAAACCTTCCAGTGCGTTCAAGTTCTGGCCCAGTGTGATGCTCTTCATGATTTGTGGTTCCACTGGAAATTGGTGGACCATTTGGAAGGGGAGGGGGGCACTTCCGTTTTTCCTTTACATAGCAGATAGAGGGAAGAAAAGATTATTTTACAAATAAGCTTTATGATTAGATTAGATTACTTACAGTGTGGAAACAGGCCCTTCGGCCCAACAAGTCCACACCGACCCGCCGAAGCACAACCCACCCAGACCCATTCCCCTACATTTACCCCGTCACCTAACACTACGGGCAATTTAGCATGGCCAATTCACCTAACCTGCACATTTTTTTTGGATTGTGGGAGGAAACCGGAGCATCCGGAGGAAACCCACGCAGACATGGGGAGAACGTGCAAACTCCACAGTCAGTCGCCTGAGGCAGGAATTGAACCCAGGTCTCTGGCTATCCAAAGATTCACAGAATATATTCTGATCTGATAATTCATAGTCCATGATTCAGTTACAAAGATAAATTTAAGTAGTTTTCTGGATTAAGTACAATATACTAGCATTCAAGTCAGAATTCATCACAAGTTCATCTTTTAACTGCACCTGATAAGGGAATGATGTGAAGATGGGGAGAGTTCAATATTCATATGATTTAGAGCATAACTTGATAAAGAGTGGGGGAATGAATTGAGAAAGTGATAAGCAACTCTAGCTTGCAGATAATTAAAGTTTGAAGATAAACATTGTTTGGCTTTATGTCACAGTTGGAAATGTAAACACTAAATAAAGGATTGCCCAATTGTCAAGGCACAAAAGCTAGCAATTTTGGGAAGAAAGTTATTAACAGTATGAACTATTCATATAGTTTGCAAAATATGATTGTGTTGAAGTAAACCAAGTTTGGTGGCATTTCTGCTCAAATAATTCCAAGGCACACCAGTTTGCCGTAGGGATAATGATTCAGGGCAGAGCCTTGGCTTAGAATGTTCTTCTATTGAATGAAGTGTTTGCTGACAGAAGCAAGCAGTCCAACTTGAATATCATGAGGGAAATGCATCTAGAAGATTTACCTTAGCTTGCAATTAGAAGAAGAAATTTAAAGACAGCCTTTTGGTAAAAAGCAATTAGCTTGAATAGTCAGATTGTAAGGCATACAAGAGGTGTAGAAATTGCCTGGGAAAAAAAAAGGAGTCAATGCAACTCCAAAGCCTGCACAAGGAGCTAATACAGGAAAGTATTTCTCATGGAGAGATTAGCTGTTCAGATCACTCTTTAAACTGCTATATGCTACATCGGGACAAACCTAAATGTAATTCATTTTCTTACAAGTTACTAACTGTAAACTAACTCTGATGTACCACTTTAGATGGGAAAAAGACAGACAACACAACAAAACATCCCAAAACAACACATCCACTTTAATATACAATATTAAGTTTGCTACCTACACATTAGGTGGTGGCCTGGAGGTATTATGACTAGACTATTAATGCAGTGAGTCACGAGTGTGGAGCTGGAAAAGACAACATCCAAGGAGCAGGAGAATTGATGTTTTGGGCATAAGCCCTTCCAAAAGAATGAGGCTTGTGGGTCGGCAGAGATAAATGGGAGGGGGTTGGGGGTAACTGAGAATGCAATGGGTAGATGAGGGTGGGGGGGGAAGGTAATAGATCAGAGAGGAAGGTGGAGTGGATAGATGGGAAAGACAATGGACAGATAATGGGCGGCATGGTGGCTCAGTGGTTAGCACTGCTGCCTCACAGCACCAAGGTTCTAGGTTTGATTCCAGCCTTGGGTGACTGTGTGGAGTTTGCATATTCTCCGTGTCTGCGTGGGTTTCCTCCGGGTGCTCCGGTTTCCTCCCACAGGTCCAAAAATGTGCAGGTCAGGTGAATTAGCCATGCTAAATTGCCCATAGTGATCGGTGCATTAGCCAGAGGGAAATGGCACGGGTGGGTTAATCTTCGGAGGGTCAGTGTGGACTTGTTGGACCGAAGGGCCTGTTTCCACACTGTAGGGAATGTAATCTAAGAAGGAGGGCAATGCCGAGTTGGAGGCCTAGGGATTTTTGGGGGGGGGGGGGGGGTGGAAGGAGGAAACTGGTGAAGTTCACAATAATTCCGTGTGGTTGCAGGCTCCCAAGATGGAAGACTAGGCATTCTTCTACAGGTATTGAGTGGTTCGAGTTTGGCGATGGAGGTGGCCAAGCACCTGCATGTCCTCGGTGGACTAGGAGGGGGGAGTTGAAGCGTATTAATGCAGTGACCGGTAATGCTCTGAAGACCTGGGTTCAAATCCCACTATTTCATGGCAGATGATGAAATTTCAAAATCAATGATAATCTAGAATTAAGAGTCTAATGATGATAGACCGCAAAACCATCATTAGTTGTCCTGAAAATCCCATCTGGTTCACTAATGTCCTCTAGAGAAGGAAACCTGCCATCTTTCATTTGTCTGGCCTACACAGACTCCAGATCCACAGCAATCCAGTTGACTCTTAACTGCCCAGTGAGCAACTGGAGATGGGCAATAAAATACGGTCAGGTAAGTAATGCATGTATGAAGGTAAAGAAAAACATGGTATGCAGTTCACAGTTAACCCAATCCCATACTCACCAAATATCTTTCCATGCAGAGTCACTGAATTGGTATCAGAAACAAAAGTGCTGGTTAAAAATTTACACTGAAGCACAGGTACTCTGTGGCCAGCAAATCCATTTTAGCAAATTGTGCCCATTCAGCACTAAGATTTCAACTAGTATGTTTTTGGAATAGCAAATTTTACTAGAAATAGCATATTTGTCAGCAATCTGAAGGAGGATATACATCTAAGATAGAATAACAAGCCTTTCTTCTTGAAAGACATATTGACTGGCCTGTTGAGTTCTTAAAACATTTTCTACTCTTATTTTGAATGCATTTTTGTTTGACATTTTACAAGGCTGCATTCAAATGCAGGAAGTGAGTGCCCAAGAATTTTGTACATTAACTCACAAGCAAATTATAAGACAAAAGGAAAGCGTGACTCAAGTTTTAACATCTGAGTGTTATAGTTACGAACTTGCTGAAAAGTAACTTTAAGTCCATTTTGGGGTGAAGAGTCCAAAAGTATTATAACATAAAAGAAGAAAGTTGAATTTTATTAGGCTTCAAAAGATGATTCTCACCTGTGAAGGAACA
Source organism: Chiloscyllium plagiosum (assembly GCF_004010195.1). NCBI lineage: Eukaryota > Metazoa > Chordata > Chondrichthyes > Orectolobiformes > Hemiscylliidae > Chiloscyllium > Chiloscyllium plagiosum. The sequence continues at coordinate 2,551,504 of NC_057714.1, forward strand.
TTTTTTGGTGGTTCAATTCGGATTGAAGGATCCCACTCTCCTGGTGGAAGAACAGTAACTTGATCTAAAAATTCATCTATTCCTGCCAGCAGGTCTGTTCGATCTTTTGCTTTATAAGCAACATCGTGGAAAACCTTAATAAAAACATGCATGCGCATATTTATACATTTTCACATTAACACTAGTTTTCAAGTCATACTGATTATTAACTTAAAATTGTAATCACTGGAGTGATTCAGCAGACTTCACCAGGCTCCTGAACCAGAGACATCCAGTAACTCTAAAAGTAGTTTATTTACCATTATAATTGACTTTCTTTTAAATAAAAAGCAGTCATCTCAGGAGATCTGATCTTCCCAATAGTTGAATTGGGATCAATTAGAGCTCTGAGCAAAGTTCCAGTATAATTCTAGCAGACACCACCTTCAAAAATTCCAACTTGCCTCATCTGTCATTAGGGTAGCTATTGATCTACCAATTTCATGGTATTGCTGTGCTTTACCAGATGGCCCCAACATAAGAAACAAAAACCTAAGAGGGTAGAAAAATGTATATTAGAAAGTAAAACATTTGTTTGCCAGGTATCATTCAAATGTTATCAAATTACTAGTTTCTCCTTGCAACTAAAAGCTACTTAGCATATTACACTATTATTGTAGTTAACAATTATTGTCTGCACATGCATGTCTGAAATTGTGGTATTAGTGCAAGATGCACTTTTTTGGGATTGATAAGACCAATGCTGCATCTCCCAGACTGACTATTACTTGGGAGAACAAAACCTTCAATATATATTTTACACCAGCACACTTTGCAAAGCACTACAAAAGTACAATTAAAACAGAAAAACAAATACATAGTAATTGAAAAACTTTGGAAAAAATCTTTAATCATGTAAGCATTGAAGCAAGGTGTTGTCGATGGATCTGCAAAGGTGAAAATGCTTTCTTATTGTCAAGGAGCAATTTAACGATGATTAAATCAAAGTTATGTATATTTATGATAAAATAAATGATAATCTTTCATGTCAGTTTCACCTGGTTGGAATTGGAACTTCTGTAAGTCCTGTAAGAAGAATAGCAGGCGACAGACGAATAAAGGCGATGATGGGTCTCTCAAGGAAGTTCACTTCTCCCACCAAGACATTGGAAGCCTCAGCACCAGGTGGAATCTTTTTCATGAAATTCATGTCCACCTACAAATGACATGATTGGGATGGGACATTTTAAGCAGTTCAATATTATCTTTTAAAAAAAAAGTTACCTAACACTTGAACATGAAATGACGCACAACAAGCCTAACCTAAATTAATTTCAATTTGGATGCTTTTGTTGTGCACATAGCAATTCAGACATACTAAACCCTCACCTTCTGGAAATGATTTTTCATTACATCGATATGCAGCATAGATTGCAAAGCACTGGTTTAGTTTCAATCAAGTGTAAAATCAGGAAACATGCAAATTTAGAGCCTGATCCAAACACTGGGCATCTTTGGGACTCCAGTCTCAAATATATTATTTAGAAGTTAAAATCTTTTTAAAATTTAAACTGATAATATTTTAAGTAGCATTTGTTTTAATCCAGTTTAAAGGTTCAATTTTATATAGTGGGGAATTAGGATTCAAGATCTTAGCATTACATTATATTTAATTGCCAATATTTGAGTCAACAAATATCTATTGTTAACTACTACAAATTCATTTATTAACTAAAATTCACATTAATTCAGCACAGCTAAACTAACAGTTGCTGCATATATATTCATGCTGATAGATAACCATCACCACACATAACTGAAGATTCAACACTGGCCAATATCAGTAAAAGCACAGACACACAAACCAAAACAATGTACACGACAGTACATCAGAAGCTAAAGAACTAAAAACTTACTGTTGACCTCCTGAGTCTCATACCAAGCGTGACACAATTACAGTGCCAGGACTCAGACTCCAGTCCAACCAGGAGTCAAGGAAGGCACATTTTTAAAAAAGGTCAATAAAGGAAAAGCAAAAAAAGGGGAAAACAAGAAAAAAAGTCATAATAGAGATGCAGGCACAAATATACCTGCTTCAAATTGCAAACCAAATAATTTACAAAAAGCAAGCAATATCCATGACCTAATTACAGCTAAGAAAACATTTCTGAAATCAAACTTGAAATTTTAAGTTAACTCTGGAAATACTGTAATACATACTAACAAAGATGTTATTTCTATAAATAATTTTAATCACAATGAACAATACATTTTTGTTTGTAAGCACAATTATTAATTTTTATTCTTCATATGATCCAAAGTAACAAATATCTGATTTATACCACGAGTCCCAGGGCAGTACGGTGGCTCAGTGGTTAGCACTGCTGCCTCACAGTACCAGGGTTCTAGGTTCAATTCCTGCCTGTCTGTGTGGGTTTCCTCCGGGTGCTCCAGTTTCCTCCCACAATCACAAAGATGTGTAGGTCACCTGTAGGTCAGGTGAATTGGTCATGCTAAATTGCCCATTAGTCAGGGATAAATATAGGGCAGGGGAATGGGTTTGGGTGTGTTTCTCTTCGGAGGGGAGGTGTGGACTTGTGAATGCGTTTAAATTTATTTACATCATCAACTCTATTCAAATAATGAAATAAAGCCTTTGACTTTATCCCAATGCATTTTTTGAAAAGAAATTAATTACAAAAAGTATTTGGTTAGATACAAAAAAAATGTTAAAACTTGAAAAGGTAAAAATCTAATTGCACACCACCCCCCCCCCCCCACCCACCCCCAACTGTCAAATCTCTTAAAAGATGATCAAATAAAAACACTTCAAAATTTCGACTCTATCCAAATCCTACTACATTATATGAGTTGCATGATCCAAAAATTAATATTAAAGAATTGTGAAATACCATAATTATTTTTAACCTAACCTACCATTAAAACAAATCTACCCAAATTTTATTTAATTTAGAAATGGGTAAATTCCTTTCAACTACTGTGTCCTCTGACCCACTTAATTTCCCAAAATTTCAACTGTGCATTACTTGGTCATACATACAAATGTGCTATAGGTGGAGTCAAAGCTAGAAAGGCAGTTACAAGCCATGTATTCCATGATGCCACCAGCAGCATATCAGATGAAACTCTGTTTTAGTGGTGTTTTATAAATTGCAATATACAATTTTATTGTGTTGCTGTATAATAATTAGAATAATTTTGGGTTCCTGCAGGGAAAAAAAAAGGTCAATTAAATGGATGAATGACCTTGCTGAGATTCTCAGTTCAATTAATAGATTGTACTTAGCAAGCAAAAATAAAACTGAGGAAAATTTTCATTTATTCTGTGATGAAGTATATTATTTTTACAGTGTGTACCAGTTTTTACATTAGATGTTGCATAGCATATTCAATTACATTCCTCAATTATCCATACTGGGAGTCTTTACAAATACAGACAGTTAATATATTAAGAAAACAGAAGTTGCTGGAAAAGCTCAGCAGGTCTGGCAGCATTCTTGAAGATAAATCAAAGTTAACATTTCAGGTCTGGTGACCCTTCCTCATCAGACCTGAAATGTTAACTTTGATTTCTCTTTGCAGATGCCGTGAGGCCTGTTGGGTTTTTCCAGCAACTTCTGTTTTTGTTTCTGATTTACAGCATCCACAGTTCTTTCAGATTTTAGTTAGAAAAATGAGTTGTGTGACAGGAAAATTGTTGGAATTCTTGTTCTTTCTGATAGATATTAATTGCATATGTCAGGGGACAATTTGAAAATTTGCTGAAGATATGAAACTCAGAAGCATCATGAACTTCAAGGATGACAGAATAAACGAAAAAGGACATAGACCAATTGGTGAAATGGGCAGGTGAAATTTGACAGAAGTGACGGGGGGGGGGGGGGGGGGGGGGGTTCACTTTGCTAAGGGGAATTCTGAGACACAATACAAAGTGTACAGTTCTCAAAAGGTATCTTGAGAGACCTGGATATAATTACCAAAGACAGTAGAATAGGTTGAAAGAACATTTAAAGTATACAGCATGCTAGTTTTTACTAAGTGCGTAATGTATAAAATCAAGGAAGTAACATCAGAGCTTAAACAGAACATTGGTTGAGGTCAACCAGAGTTCCGACCATCGCACTTGAGGGGGGTTAGAGAGGTGCAAAAAAGATTCACAAGAATAATTCAAAGGATGAAGAACTTCAGTTATGTAAATATCAGATGAAATTGGGATGTTCTTGGAAAAAAAACTCATAAGGGGCATGGACAGTAGACAGCAAAAACTGCAAGATCTAAAAGGGCAAAGATTTAAAAGATGGCTGGTCAAAGAAGCAATGGGAACACAAGGTTTTTTTGTTAAAAAACATAAGATCACTGCTGATCTGGCTATGACCCCAACTCCATTTGTTTGTCTGCCCATAACCCTAGACTCAAAAATTTAATCGAACTGTCTCTTGAATAAATTCAATGACTGAGTCTCCATGGTTTTCTGTAGAAGACAAAAAATACTTTTGAAACATACTGGAATCAAGTGGCGAATAGGAGGGAGGAACTAAAAAAAAAACACTATCACCAAGGAAAAGGTGCTCAGAAAACTATCAGACTGAAAACTTAAGTCTGCAGGACCACATAGCCTGCACCTAAGGCTTTAAATGCAGTATCTACAGAGATAGCAGTTTCATTGGTTACAGTCTTCAAAAATTCCTTTAATTCTGAATGGGTCCAGTGGAAACTAATTAATGTTAACTTTTACTCAAGAAAGACATTAGACACAAAACATGATGCAACCCATGGCAGATCCGGTCACCTACAATGAGTCAAATGACTTTCAAAGTCCCTTACCAAAATCTAATATGTGCAAGGTCTTTCAAACTTTCCAGTCAAAGTGTCCAAGGATGCTATTCAAGCAGAATTAATGATACAGAGGGTTTTACCCTACTAATAACTCACCATATGGCTACAGCATGAATATGAAACAGGGAACTGAAATACAGCGCATAAGTAAATGGACTATCTTTGAGATTAAACTCTGATTAAAAGTAGCTTCATGGAATATTACAGAAATGGTTAATATTTAACACCATGACAACATTTTTCAGTACTTCTGGAGAATTTTTTTTGCACAATGTCTAAAATAATACCTTGCTGAAGTCCACTGTGCTGTTTTCTCTACTAGCGCTATTACCCATTGTTTTTTCAATGCTCTTGGTCTCCAAGATACCTGGTGCAGATTGGGGGGACGCTAAAAGTCCTGTTATATGAAGATGCATGAAGAAAAACATTTAGCAAAGCTTAGTTAAAAGATACATACATATATTTGAACTTGACACAAACCAGACCATTTGTTAGAAATGTGTTGCAGCAATCTGTAGAATGTAAGCGTTTGTTAAAAAGTGATTAATGGCATGTTCACTTTATAATAAATCAACAAAGATAGTTTGGTGCTTGTTGCAAATGTATTGTATTATCTCAAAATGTATAAGCCATTCCAGACTTTTTTTCCCAGTTGTGTCTCATTGATAAATTTAAACATTTGGACAAGAGTTCACAGTAAGCTGAGATATAAGGCCATATATGAATCAAACCAAGGTTCAAGCTAAAGTACAAAAAAAAGTTAATTGCTTATTTGTACATTTCTGGGAGGATTATGAGAAACGAAAGTCAGGAAATGAGGGAATATTCTATTCACATAATGAGGTTCAACAGCAACCTATCCACTTGTCAGTTTTCAATCCAGGTGAAAATACCATTTCTGGACACCTGATCACCATCAGAAGCCTCAATTTAAAAGAATTTTAGTCACTGCCATTGGATGCTGCATGCAATGGGAAGCTGTTGCTTCATAGTTAAAGAATGACAGAATTGAGATTTGGTCTATTACACTAAAAGTAACAATTATGTTGCTAAGTGCTTAACTAGTTTCTTTATTTTCCAGGCCATTTGGCCCAAATCATTCATGAGAAAATTACACTGTAGGACAACATACAAAAATCAAGAAATAATAGTGGTAATGCAATAGTCAAGGGATATTTCAATCTTTGTATAGATTGACTTATTTCTGTGCCTTAAATGTTCTGCGATTTTATATTCTCCATTTGCCTGGATGGACATAGCTCCAACCATATACAAGAAGCCAAAAATTGCCTGAGTCCAGATTATAATCTAACAGGTTTTCTTGAAATCGCAAGCTTTCACAGCCCCCAGTCATTCTTGTGGTTTCAAATAAACCTGTTGGACTATAACTTTGTCCATTCTAGTCCAACATCAGCACCTCCACATCATATTTAATAAGTTCAATACCATCCAGGACAAAAACAGCAGATTTAAATACCATCCACCACTTTAACTACCGAGTGGCTGTAGCATACACCATCTACAAAGCGCATGCTCCTTCAACAGAACCTTCCAAGCCCGTGAACCATACTGCCTAGAGGGTACAGATACAGGAGGACACTATATCCTGCAAATGCCCAACCAAGCCATAAAATCACTATGACATGAAATTATATCACCAGGAGCAAAGTCCTAGAACAATGGGGTTTCTCATACCCCATTGGGTATGCCCACATCTCACGTACTGCAATGGGTCCAAAATGCAGCTTTAAGGAATATTACAGTTGTGCAATAAACACTGGCCTAATCAGCAACATCCAGATCTCATGGTAAATGTATTTTCCTTTAAGAAAAAGGACAAAGAAGAATCAATTACCATAGTCAAGTTACAGAGATTGTCATTTGTAACTTAAAGTAGTTATTTCAATGTAGTGGCAGGAGTGGAAACCTAGATGGAAAGACTCATGATAATCTGGAAAATACAGGCACAAATTTGGAAGGAGACATATTCAATAACTTAAGACAGGTTAAAGAAGGGAGAGTAATTTGTAAGGAAAAAGTTTTGTTTTTAAAGGAAATGTGAAATAAAGGTAAATTTGAAGAGAAGGCCAGTACCCAAAGGCACACAATTATTAACAAGCAGAGTGGAAAAAAAAGTACAGCAAGCAATATACATTCTCTATATCAGAAACATTAATGCACCTTACACATACATACCTTTTAAACTAGTGTGAGCACATTTCTACCAAACGTAACATCACAAATTAGAGGGACCAGTCTTTTCAGCTACATGGCCAAAAATATTCAACCGCTAGGTGCTTAATGTAGCAAAACATTAATTTTTGGGTAATTAGTTTGAATAAAACAATGATGTGATATATCGAAAAATAAAATTTACATATTGCCCATATCTCAGCTTAATAAAACACTGCATGCGCACACTTCATTTCAATGTTAGATTAAACTTGTAAACCTGAGAGCAATTAAATGGCACATAATATACATGATTCAGTTACCATTTGAGAAATGGTGCACCTGCTGCATGCAAAAGGCACTGAAGTGACGCTTGAGTACTAATGAAACCATGTGCAAAAGTATTTCAAATTTATTTTGCTGTGGAATCAGTTGACTGCAATAAACTGCTTTCAGACCATTACTAATGCATGCTGTGTGGCATAGCTATGCTCCACTACTAGTGCTCCACATGCACAAAATTATCACAACCATGTGATATTTGCCTGCTTTACGGTCATCACATTCTTCGTGTGCTTTCACCTGTCCTTCTTGCACCTCAAATTCTTCATCAGGGGGATGAACTATTACATCAGGAATATCCTCACCGACACAAGACACCAGCAACTGACTTTGACCCTGACAGCGATGCTCCAGTTTTGGAGTGGAGGGTGGCGTGTTTTGAGGGGTGGGAACAGGACTTGCACACCTTGAACCTGCTAATGATCCACCCTTGGAGCCAGGCAGAAAGGAGCCAAATGGAACAGAGAAAAGAGAACCTCCTCTTAACGAAAGGCTTGAAGAAGACAGACCAGCACGGAGTGAAAGGCGGGAGGCAGAAAGGCCTTCCCCTATCATCAAAATGAAAAAACAAACAATATAATACAAACTAGGATTTAAGAAGCCACAAGAGATCCATGCAAGCAAAAAGTAAATCTATTAAATGAACAAAGATCTGTTGTAGCTAGCTGAATCATGCACAACTGAGTAAGCAAGCAATAAAAACAACTGCATAGAATGATCCAAAGCAAATTATTAGATTAAGTAATAGTTGGTCTTTTGAAAAGGTGACAGTGCTAAAAGGCTGGTGAATGTTGAGGGTTTTTGCAGATTGCAATTTAATTTGTAATTAAAAATCATTAGTTTACATTTTCTACAAATTATTACTTAAATTTTGGATATCTTGCCACTTTTCATTGAGAATTTGTTTATAACCTTTTCACATTAGATAATGCTGGATTAATAGAATTTCATAATTGTAGAATATGATCTGCATAATCAGTAATACAGTCTGGTTGCTTTAATTGTGACTGTTGCAAGCCTGCTTTCTCAGCTTTTCAAACTCCTATGCGTTATCTACTTTGGGAGAAATGCTTATCCTTTTGGAATTTTTGTTAATTTTTCCTCCTTTATACTTTTTCCCCCAGGTCTTTGGATCCCCATTTTATGCATTATAGCCCCTCATCTCTCAACTTAAGCCTTTCAGTAAACTCTTGTTTCCAAAATTTGTGTTTACTTGCTTCTCCAAATTATTTTTGTTCACTCAGGGAGGTTTTGCACCCTGCTATACTTTAGGCCCAACATGCCCTGGCCTACCTATAGGACTGTGCTATCATACTGGCAGTAAAAATGATCGATTTAATTACATCTCCTCCCTCCAATCAACTGCTTCAATCTTACTTTCACTGCTATTCAGTCTCTAACTCGAGTGTCCTGCTTGGGATTGCCATAATTATCCTGCGACTTTGCATTCCATTTAATGTAAATGAGGAACATGGTCTTAAATACTCTGTATGCAATACCGCTCATTTAAAAACAAAGCACAATTTAAAGTGGTCAAAAATATAAACTGTAAATAAGCAACCTTTTTTTTTTAAAAAAGGTTCAAAAATTGATTTAGATATCTCTTACACCAATTTAAAGAAAGTCAATGTTACCATTACTATATAAGCACTGAGTAACTGCTTGCAAATTTAAAAGACTTGTCAAAACAAAAATTAGATGCAGTTTCAGGAGACTACTTGGGATTAAAACATGTATCATACAAATAAAGTACAATGAGAAGCAAATCATATTTACTTCTCAGCAAAATTGATCAAGGACAATTTACAATGTACTTCCTCTGAAATAATTTTCCTAAGCACCTTCTATTCCTGAATAAAATGTACGTGGAAACAAAGAAAAAAAACTTTTGTCTACTGTTATTCTGTGAATCTGAAGTTATTTTGACATTTAGTTCTGTATAGGTAAGTTGTAGTTAACACAGAGATACAACCTGTGCAAACTAAAAGAAACACATGAATTGGTCATGGACTTCAATGAATTACTGAATAAATAGTGTAGTAAATCTGAAAAAAAAAATCATAAAACAGGTTCACGCAGCAAGTCAAAAGTATTAGACTCTCAAAATCCAAAATAATATTTGCAATAATAATATCAGCAGCATATTTTGTCAGGCTCGTTTATGACCTACTGGCAAAAAAAATGGCCAATGAACAAAAACTATTTAGTCACCTTATTCACACAGCAACTGAAAAATGCGTAAATACCAGAACAGCAGACATGCATGTTTGCCACATCAGGAATTCTATCTACATGACAATAAAAATTAAGCAGAAACAAAAGGGTCTGTTTAATGTACAACAAAACTCAGCCAAAAGCAGTCCCTATGATCAAAGTTTGCAAATACTAGTTTATTCTGATGTCATTATTCTGGAAACAATTAAGAAATTGGAGACTACAAAACATCTCACCATTTCGCTCAAGCAAGTGAGGATCAGAATGTTTCTTGCCTATATCTGCAAAGGAACGGACGATAGGAATTCGATTACTCAGTTTCTTTTCGCTCTGGTGATGATGTTTTTTTAATAGTGCTTCCTTCACTTTGTCTCGCATGCTTTTATCCAGCTGATCAGATGCTATCATGTTGTCCAGTACCATATCTGCAGTACAAATTAAAAAGCAAACAAGGAGGGGAGAATAAGGCAAGTGAGTAGAAAACAGCAAGGAAAGATTGCACCAATAAAGAAAATGGGTGCCAAGTGCATCAGATAGAACAATGAAACCAATAGAAACAAGAAACACACGAGGGGGGGGGGGGGGGGGGGAATTTAATCTTTAACTGGAATTACCAAGCTTAAAAAAGTAAAAAAGTTCTCCCTAGATATTTCAGATTTTAGGAAAAGAAAACCAGCAACTTAATTTACCACTCTAATTACTCATCCTTATGAACACATCCATACAGCCTACAGTATGTTCACATCTTTATATGGGGTGATAGGTTTGACCAAGGAATGAATATAAACCAAAAAAAGTGCAAAAAAATTATAATTCCTTCAAAATAACTGAATTTCTAAACATTATAACAGTAATCTGAAACTTCCAAATTGACAAAAGTAGTAGTAATTTATTTCAATCCTCTAATTTGCATTAATAATAAAATGGTATAGACATTCTTATGCTTGAAACCCATTCAAATATAGAGTGACGGCAGTTGCATATTTAGTTCAAACTGATCTGAACAAAATAATAAGGCTTTTATAAATGTGAGTTTTTATAAACGTGAGCATGAAAAATAAGTCGCAGATTTAACAGCAGTATTCTAACAAATTATGTTAACTGTATAATATCCAAAAAAATCTAGTATTAAAAAAGTAAGCAAACATCAGCGATTACGTACACACCTGCTATCTCCTCCGTGGTACTAGCTCTCATATCCAACATGACAGTCCCATTTAGTATGCAGCTTCTCAACTCAAACAGACTATGTAAAGACAGGGTAGCCACATATGGTTTACTCCATCGCTCCCCACCATCTTCTACATCCTCCTCAAACTTCAACCATCTGAGATGAGAAGCAGATTAATGCGTTTAGAAATGCATTATAGTTGAAGGAAGGGGAATGATAAGCTGAGTTGACAGTAAGGCTAGTTTGGAATGCAAAGTGATGTCAATAGCATGAGTTCAATTCCTGTGCCGACATGAAAGACTCTTCTCATTAATCTCATTGTAGCAGGGGTAACACAGCAGAATATGCACTATTCTCTGTAGCTAAAAATATGCAAGTCTCAAAAGCTGTGTCATTTGCCCAATGCTAGCGTTAAAGAATCATGAGTTGGAGAGGAAGGATTCACTTACCATGTTCAACTGAGTTATCAATAATAGATAGGACTTTTAAAAAGGATTTCTTTAAATTATTGTGCTCAGCCAGTATGAATAGGTACGTCCTAAGGAGGTTAAGGTATCAACTGAAAGAAGGGATGTGCAATATTATGAAGATTGGTAACAGGACTTTCCCCCCCCCACCCTGTAGAAAGGAGGCCAAAGGAAGACTGAAAACGGAAGGAGAAGTTGGAGCATGACAGAAAACAAGCAAGTGTAAGTACAAACAGAATAGAGCACTCAAACACTGGTCTTTTAGAGGATGAGGAATTAATTATCAAAAACAACAAAATGTTAGATTTTGAACGTGTATTTGTCTTCACAGTAAACAACCCAAAAAGACATTAAAAAGTAGAAGATCTAGATAGGGAAGGGAGAAAGAAACTTAAAACTAACAGAACAAAAAGCTGTCAAGATCTCTACACCTGATGCATCAAGGAGTGCCTACAGAGATGGTGCATTGCTGGAGGTCCACCAAAGTTCCCTATATTCTGGAATAATTCAAATGGATTCCAACACCATTAAGAAAGTAGAGGAAAAAAAAGCAGGAAACTGACAACCAACTAGTCTAATTTCTGTTATTAAGAAAATGCTAAAATCTATTAAGCAAGTAATAGCAGGATATTTAGAAAATCATAACTCAATCAAACTGAGTCAATATGGATTCACGAAAAGCAAATAATACTTGAAAAACTTGTTATAGCTCATCCTACAAAACAGGCACTCATTTTCCTTGCAGATGGCAATCATGTGCAAAATTAGGTCACCTACTTTACAGGATTAGACAGGCAGCTCATCTTTTAGCATGGAGACAGACTGCAGAATGCTGCAGCAGAGATCAGAGTATCCTTGTAAAACAATCATAAAACTGTTTGTACAGCAAGTAAAGAAGATGGCAAATCGAATATTGGTCTTTATTGCAAGGGTGTGGAGTATAAAAATAAGTTATATTTTGCTACAACTGTAGAGAATACTTTAAGAAAACATCAGAGTAATGCTCACTATATATTTGCTGTGCTCAGGAGGTTTGCGCATGGCAGTAGGTTCTGAAATTGGAATTCAATGCTTGGAACAGCATCAGCATGTGCAAAACCGCCGATTGACTGCACAGTTATTCAGCTCACACTGAACGCTGACCTGCAGTATTGTACACAGCTGGACAGAGGGACATACTTGCACTGGAAGCAGTTCAGGGAAAGCTCAACTGGCCAATTTGAAATGAAGGGGTTGCTTTGTGAGCAAAGATTAAAGCAGGTTGGTCAACACTCATGCTCAGGAGAATGAGCATCAAATTTTATTGAAAATTACAAAATTCAGAGGTTGGACCGGATTGATTTTCAATTATAGGAGAATCTAGAATGAGAAGGTTTAAAAATAAGGGGCCCTCCATTTAAGACGGAGTGGAGGAAAAATTTCTTTACTCAGTGTATTTAACCTATGAAATTCTCTTCACCAGAAAGCAGTGGCAGCTGGGTTATTGAATATATTCAAAGTTGACTTCTGTTTGACAAATGAGTAAGGGAGGGGCAGACATGAAAGTGGAGTTAAAACTGAGAGGCAAAGTATGCTAAATAGGCCAAATGGCCCATTTCTGCTCTTATTTCTTGTATTTCTGATTTGTACAATTTAGAAGTAAGAGAGGTATATAGAACATGGGGGATACCAGGATGGAACAAATAAACACTTGGTTGATAATGATCTGATTGGGCATATTCAGCATGGGTTTATGAATGGGAAATCATGTTTGACGTGTTGAGTTCTTTGTCAAAGTCGTTACTGACAAAATTGATAAGGACTGCTGACAGACTTAATATATTTAAGATTTTTAGAAGGCTTTTGTAAAGGCTGTTTAGTAAGACCAAAACACATGGAATTAATGTTTGTTTTCTGTCTGTTAGTCAGAGTAAGAATAAATGGGTCATTCTCATTTTGTAGGTGACCACTCTTGAGGTACTATAAGGATCAGTATTTGGGCCCCAGTCATTCACAATGTATATCAATGATTTGGAGATGTATACCAAATGTAATATTTCCAAACTTGCACATGATACAAAGCGAAGTGGGAATGTAGGCTATCAGGATGATGATGGCTTCAGGAGGATTTGAACAGGTTTAGTGAACAGGCAGAAAATGGTAAATGGAATATAATGCAGAAGAGTGGTGTGGAAATGTGGTGAGGTTCTTTCGTAGGAGAAACAGACATGCAGAATCTTTAAGTTGTAAAAAGGTTGGAAAGTGCAGATATACAAAGACTGTTCTTGGCAATAAATCACTGAAAGCTAACATGCAGGTGCAACAAATTATTAAGAGGGCTAATGGAACATTATCCCTTATTTTTGCATGAGGATTTGCGTATAACAGCAGTGGAATCTTGCTTTAATTGTATAAGAGTTGGGGGTTAGACTGCATCTGGACTAATTTGGTCTCACCTCAAAAAACATCACTGAAATAGAGGGAGTGCTACAGAAGGTTCATAAGACTTGTTCCCAGGATGATAGAATTGTCCTATTGAGAGGTGAGGCAAACTGGACTTGTATACTCTGGTATTTCAAAGAATGAGAGCTGATCTCATTGAAATGTACAAACAAACAGTCAGACAGACAGGACAGATGCATGTCAGATGATTGCCCTGGTTGAGGAGTCTGAACCAAGGGGACACAGTTTAAAAATAAAGGGTGATGTCACTTAAGTCTGAGATGAGCAGACTTTTTTTTTTAATACTAAGAAGCTTGTGAACTTTTGGAATCCTGTACCGCAGAAGGTTGTGGAAGCTTAGCCTTTGAGTATGTTTAAGGTGGAGACTAATAAATTGCTGACTATCCAAGACATTCAGGAATTTGGGGATGCATGGAGTGAAAGGCTTTGAAGTGTTCAATCAGACTTGATTGTTTTGCATGGTTGGCAGTTTCAACAGGTTGAATGGCCTACTCCTGTTTCTATGTTCCCAAGTATAAATGATCCACAACCTTTTGAGTTGCAAACATGACAGTTGCATGTACAAGCAGCAGCAGTGGAACAGTGCTTTTATTATTGTATCAGTGAAGTCAGTTGTAAAACATTGAATCTCATTCGATTTTGGCAATGCTAACCTCTCAGAGATTCACTCAGTTAGCTGCATGGCAGTGATATAGTACCTTTTTTCTCTATCGTAAGAGGATTGAAAAGGGTATCCCTGAACTAAAAATAGATATGCAATTATGATTATGTGATACACATTGCCATAAACCAGCCTCAGGTTGAGCCTGATTATACCAATTACACAATTTTGGAAAAACAGCAAAACTTACCTGGTGCAAGTGAAGTCACAGAAGATGCTCATCAATTACACATGATTATAAATAACAAAGGATATAATGGTATATACTGGACTGTATGTGAATAGTTGTAATTTATTAAAAACTGTACTTCCAACTTTACAAAAGTAAAAGTAACTTACAGTGCCAAATTATTTCATTATCTGTAAAGGGCTTTAAAGTATCTAGCAATTACTGAAAAGTACTGCATAAATTCAAATTAGTCCTTCTCCTTTCATTCTGGATATAGAAAATACTAAACCAAAACCTAAACTTCCATAAAGTGTGAATATCAATACTTGAACATTAAAAAAACATATTATAACAGAAACCAAAAGAACTGTGAATATTGTAAAATAGAAAAGAAACAAATTGTTGAAAAAGGATCAGCAGGTCTGATTCCTCTTCACAGATGTTGTCAGACCTACTGAGCTTTTCCAGCAATTTCTGTCTTTGTTTATGGTTTTTAAAACAGTTCAGGTTTCATGACTCCAAGGAACCAACACACAATGACATCCCTATGATGGATAACAAATTGAACTTTTTCTTTGCTAATCGTGACATAATTTAGGACCTATAGCATCACCCCAATGGGATTTTACATTCTCAGTTACATAAAATGGAGCTAGAAATAGAAAGACAGAATGATGGAATGTGTGTAATTCGAAAATTTAACCCAGTGATGAACAAGATTGCAGAGCATTTCATTCAAATAAAAAAAACAACCGGAGAGCAAGAAAGAATCAGTGACAAAGGAATGTTATTTGAAGAGCAAAGAAAGTTGATGATTTTCAGTGTTTAACAGTGGTAACTTGTGACTCCTCGAAGCACAAGTCAGACAAGCATCCTGACAATACAACAGTAGGTCTAAAAGGTATGCTGGAAACGTGGATCAAGTGTCACCAGTAAACATTTGAAAACCGACACCATAAATGGGGGCAATATTTCTAAAAAACAGCAATTTAGGAGGTAGGACAAAGTTCAGAACTTTGAACAACTTTAAGCATAATGGTGACAGGAAGTATAATGGAATGAACAGCTATTGCTGGAAATGCTCTGGCTAATTAGATTATAAAACTGTAGGCAAGAACAATTCCACCAAGCGGGTAATGTAATAAGTCTGTGTGCGCAAATTAGCAGGAAGTTCTTTTGTCTGTCTGTTCTGCAGTCCCTTCAAAATCAGAACACTTACTTCCTATTGTTCACTAGTGAAAAGAACAGCACAATTGTGAAGCAGGCATCAGTAAGCCTAATTGTTGATGACCATGCATATTTTAGACTGCAACTAAAATAAAAGTTTAAAGTCAGCAAACTTAATTTACATTAACCAAATTGTTCAAATTTATCACAAAAAAGTAATTGGATAAAACTAGACAAATTTCTAGAAAAGGAAAGTGAATGATTTTTAAAATTACTTTCTAATTCTCCAAATCAGAGTGTAATACAAATCTTTTCCAAAAAAAAACTTAGAAGTATACAACATAAGCAGACTTAATAAACCAGAGTTCCTGAAGCAAAAATTAAGCTTGCCCCGCATCAGAAATAGGTTATTCATAAAACCGATAGTGTGGAAACAGATCACTTGGCCCATCAAGTCCACACCAAAGAGCAACCCACTGAGACCCAACCCCTCACTCAATACTTGTAACCCTGTATTTCCCATGACTAATCCACTTAATCTGCACATGCCTGGACACTGGACAATTCAGTACGGACAATCCACCTAACTATCATATGTTTGGCCTGTGGGAGGAAACTGGAGCATTCAGAGGAAATCCATGTAGACACAGGGAGATTGTACAAACTCCACACAGAGTCAGCAGAGGGTGGAATTGAACCCAGGTCTCTGGCGCTGTGAGGCAACAGCGCTGCCTTAAAGTATTGGTTTTTGATAATAGTTTTATCAGCTTCTAAATGAACATTCCTTCAGTGACAGGTAAAAGCCCTTCCTACATATGTCATGCAAGATTACAAGAAATACTGTTCTGTACATGAGGAAATACATCCCCTATGAAACAGTAGTATACAAAGAATGTAAAAAGCACCCAGGGTAACCAGAAAATAAAATACTCATACTTACCGGGCAGTTTCTTTCCACTCACAATCTTCTCCATCACGGAAGCAAAGTTCATCCAGTTCTGTAAAGAGATCGTGTGGCATATGCTCCTCATCATCATCCTCTATCCCCAGGATAAACTGGACACGTTGAGATGGGGTATCTGTAGTTTTTGAAAGGAACAGACAAAAATCAGGTTGAGTTATCATACTCATTCAAATATGTGCTGCTACTTTTTTCTTAAATAAACTGAACACGTTGTTTTAAATTTTCTGATGTACATCTTGCTCATATTCTGCTCTGTAAAAGAGCAAGTCAACTTTTTTTTTGAAAAACTGAAGTAATCTCTGAAAAATATAATGATTTTACTCTGTTAGAGCATAATTGATTAAATCAGTGTTTGGGTTTTGCAGATGATATACAGTTATTGCTATTTTCTCTAATTTGCAAATAGAAGTGTCAGTTTGTTTCTAGCTTTTGTTTTTTAAAAAAAAAAGCATATTGCTTTCTTTAAAGAAAGGAAAGCTGATTTTTGAAATAACTGCACAGAGGCTGGTAACCCATCAGGAAGTCACCCTTCATTTACACATGCACAGTACATGGACTCTGACGAGTTAGCTCAAAGCTAGTCCCTAGAATGAGGAGACTGTTCCTATCCGTCAGCGAGGGCTCCCTGATTGAGGCTGTTAACCTGAGCCAATCAGGGATCTTATACTAAGAGCCATCTGGCCAACTTCATTCCAATCACAATATTTCCTCCAACCAATCCTGACCACCAGACATAACTTTTCAACATTTTCGTTTTGGAAACCCTAGGATGACCCTGGAGGAGTTCAGCCAGTATCTGGCAATGAACTTGACTCTTGCACACCATAAGATGCCATCCTCTACAGTGATCTGGTCTCACCAGGTACAGAAGGATTCAATTTTGTGACTGTCCTTTTGTTTCCCCTCCCCATCACTACCAACTGTTTTAGTTTTGCCAGGATCAGATCTTTGTGTCCATAGTCGAATACTGTCAACGATGACTGGAAGGGTGTCCAAAAAATTTAAAATCAGAACGGACTCTTCCAGGGGGGGCAACACTAGTGGCATATCTGCCTGTGAAAGGCAGTTCAAGACATCCGCATTTGCCACTTGGCCTCCTGGACAGTGTTCCACCGTGTAATTCTGCACATGTACAACAAGGGCTCATCACCCAGTTTGAACAGAAGCAATTGGCTGCAAGGCCTTTTTTTTTAAAAAAAAAAGTAGCCCTAGCAGGGGTTTGTGTCTGTTCCTATTACAAATTTATGTCCATAGAAGGTTTTGGTGGAACTTTTATACACTAAAGGTGACCGCCAAACCTTTCTTTTCTATCTGGGTATATTTGCATGCAACATCAGGCATAACTCTCCATTGGGTCACCAGTGAGCCAACACTACTCCAATACCATATGGGCAGGCATCAGAGCCGCATTTTCACTTCCTGGCAATGTGACCAGTCCCAAGGCTGACTCTTTTCCTATAGCAGATGGAAGGGTGCCAGGATGGAGGCCAGGTTATATATGAATTTTCCGTAATACTTCACCAACCCAAAGAAAGACCATAGCTCCAGTATAGACGTGGGAGCTGGGGCACTTTTTATCATCCAGGCTTTATCTTCCAACAGGTGTAACTTGGTCTTGTCAACTCTGAAGCCCAAGGAGGTCATTTGGGGTGTGAGGAGAACACATTTTTCCCTTCGAAGGCAGATACCCGTCTTGGAGAAATATTTAGGCATTACGTCCAAGTTCTTCAAATGCTCCTTATTAGTTTTTCTAGTTATTAGCATGTCATCCAGATAAATGGCAACCTTGTAAAATATTCTCAATCATCTACTGCAAAAGGGCACAGGCCAAGGATACCAATATACAAGACTGTCATTTGGGGTAAAAATCCTTATGGTATTAATTGTGACATACTTCTAGGAAGCCACTCACATAACCACAGGTACACAAGGTTCATGTCCAAATTCGTGATGGATAGCCACCACACCGCCCTGATATTTACACGTGCACAGTACATGGACTCTGACCAGCTCGCTCACAGTAACCCCTGGAGTAAGGCGACAGACTCTTATTTACATGTGGAGAAAGTGAGGTCTGCAGATGCTGGAGATCAGAGCTGAAAATGTGTTGCTGGAAAAGCACAGCAGGTCAGGCAGTATCCAGGGAACAGGAGAATCGACGTTTCGGGCATAAGCCTGAAGAAGGGCTTATGCCCAAAACGTCGATTCTCCTGTTCCCTGGATGCTGCCTGACATGCTGCGCTTTTCCAGCAACACATTTTCAGCTCTTATTTACATGTGTCAATCAGGGCTACCTATCTCATACTCAACAAGATCCACTTGGCCAATCATTACACTTTTGTAGGCATGCTTCATTGGTAAACGAGACAAAGATTATCCATAACTGATATGAAATGGTTGCTGTTGGCGAGGACTGAAGATCCTGGGACATTTGTTTGTACATTGGTTATTCTATACACAATAACTTAAGCAGGCAAAGTGGGGTTTAATACACAAATACTATTGTACTTATATGCTTCTGAATATTGCAGTCACTATTCACACTCGTAGTATCAAATATAACCATGCAAAACCTAAATTGAAAAAGTGGCTCTCTGTTAAAGGGTCATTCTTAAATGCAGTATCTATAGTCAAGTTCAATATGCTTGTTGCAGCCTAATGGTAGGGATTTAAATGCACACATGCCAGTTGATGAGAGTTAATCATCCAAGCTTTTAACATTAAAATGTGAGCATTAAAAAAAAAAGTTAAACTATCTGGAATGTCAGAATACGTCTGATGACAGTTTGTGCATTATTAGTGTTCCATAATTTGATGACAAGCCACATAAACATCAAGCAGGCTAGGACACACATCATACCACTCCTGTCAAATGTTCTCTCTCCATCAAACATTCACTGATTTCATCCGGCTTGAACATGATCTTTGAATGGTTTGTTGAGGCACACATCCAAAAAACGTTAAACTACAGATGTTACATATCATCAATTCAAAACTTCACTCCATTCCCATCTTTCAACTACTGCTATGGAGATACACAAACAGTACTGAAGGGAATTTGTTTTGACATAGTTTCATGTTTCAAGATTAGCAGAAGCTTAAATTTCATTTCTTTGGCCACATAGCTTCACTGTGGTACGAGCCTGTCTTAGGTCTTGTGGTTTTCACACATTTCCATACCACAGTTTAACTGCTGGGCATGTAGAAGTTAACAGACATCTCATCCTTGTTGTTAATAATTCAGTCATTTTTGCTGTTGTCTAATGAAGAATTTAGTAGTTTTGACAAAGTCATCAAGTTGTTCCAGACTGATCTTGATCTTCTGCTTCAAGACGACATAATTTCATTCCATGAAGTGCTTACACTAACTGGCTGTTGCTCTCAAATCATTCTGGAAGCAGAGTTTGGTTTGGCCCCATTTATGCAGTGTATTGCTGATGACAACATACTCTGACAGTGAGGATTTATTCAAATACATATTTTGCAGATCAGACCAGTGACTGGTCCATGTTCTCATAATTCATTACCCCCATCTTCTTTTTCAGACCAGATTTTTTAAGTTGACAAAATGTTTTACTGCAGCAGGATTTTGAGTATTCTGTCATTCTGAATACCTTTATCAAATTACATTTCTTCTAAATGCCTCTTCTCCAAAGAGAACTGTCTATTACAATTTCAGACTGAACAAAAGCCAATACTGAAAATGACTTGGCAAACTTATGACCTATCAAGTGAAGAGATTTTAGATTCAAAACAATTTCAATTTTTTTAAAAAAAACCAAAGTAGGGAAAATGGGAATCAAAGTAAAACCTACATTCACCAAATATAATATGTATACAATATAATAAATGTTAAGTGATATTATATACAAAACATTATTATTAGCATTTAAATCATTCATGAAAAGAAACATATACCCAATCCTTAAATTAGCCAACCCTAGATTAGAAAGTGAATTATCAAATGTCAGTAATTTGAGGATTACATTTCCACAAAACATCACTGGGTCAACAAACTGGGTGAAAGTTATTTTAAGCGTACTGACTCTGCCACATAACGTCTACACTATGTAGAATGAAAATTCTATAGGTAGCATAGGAAAACTGTGAACTGGCATTATTTTACTATTAAAACAAACATATAGGGTTGAAGCAATGTAATCCTCCACCCAGCAGAATCATCACAATATGCACACTTTTACAGATCCAATATATTAAAATTATGCAACTGTCATTAATGCATGGGAACAAGCAGATGCTTCAAGATATCAAGTCAAGATGATATGCACAAATTTAAAACAAACAGCATCTGGGTCTCGTGGCTAAACAATGAAATTTCTGTCTGACTTGGAAACAGCACGAAATGGATGGTTCCAAATGAATAATCAAACCACCACAGAGGAAAAACTTATTGAAACAGATAATAAATAGACCATCATGTTTATATACCATTCAATGAAATCATGGCTAATCTGATAATCTTCAAAACAATTTTCCTGCCTTTTCCCCATAACCCTCGATTACATTACTGATTACAAGTCAGTCTCAACCTTGAATATACTTTTTCTTCAATATAAAAAAAATTAAACTACAGATAATAAATAGTAGACCAAATCAGATTACTGGCTGAGTTACAAAATATCAGCTTTTATTTTAAAAGAAATGAAATATAAAAATAGGGAGGTTTTGCTAAAACATTACAAACTAGACAAACCACAGCTGGAATACTGTGAACAGTTCTGGACCCCTTATCTAAGGAATGATGTATTGGCATCAGTCCAGAGAAGATTCATTAACCTAATACCAGACATGCAGATACTGTCCAATGAGAAGAGATTGAATAGCTTGAGCCTGTACTTGTTGGAAGATAGAAGAATTCAGAGGCAATCTTACTGAAATATACAAGATACTTAGAGGATTTGATAAGGTATTAGTGGAAAGCTAGTTTCCCCTTGCAGGAAAGTCTAGGGATAGAGGGCATGAGCACAAAATAAGGGATCATACATTTAAGACACAAATGAGGAGGAATTTCTTCTCTCAGAGGGCAGTGAATTTGTGGAATTCTTTACTGCAAAGGGCTGTAGAGACTGGGTCTTTATACATATATTCAAGGGTGAGGTGAACAGATTTTTTTTTTAAATCAGTAAGAGAGCCAAGGATTACAGGTAAAAGGCAGGAAAGTTGCTTTGAAGGTCAGATTAGCCAAGATCTCATTTAATTTGCATACAGACTCAATGTCTGTTTCTGATCCCATGTCTTATGATTGTATGGGGAGAGGTTGAGTAGATTGGGCCAGTACTCATCGGAATTTAGAAGTGTGTCTGTGCATGTCTGTACGCATGCCTGTGGAGGGAGAGATTGGGAGTCAGAGAGCAGAAGAAAAAAAAAGGTGAGAAAAGAAGGATGAAGAGTTAAAAAGACCAGTAAGCAGAAGAAATTAAATGGCAAGCAGCAATCAGGAAATTCAAGTTAAACATAAAACAAGTGAAGGAGATGAGAGAAGTGGAATGTACAAGATTAAGAAGAGGGAGAAGCTGAATAAAAGAAAGAAAGTGAGAATTAGCTTCAAGTGGAGGGGATAACTCAGGACAATAAAATGGTTTATCAAATTGAGGCTAAAAAGGTGCAAGACAATATAAAGAACTGGCCAAAACACAAGAATAAGCAAGGTTCCAATCAGTCACTAAAGTCTGAATTATTTTTCTTACACCATTCATTCTTAGTCATATTATTATTAAACTAATATTAGAAACACTGCTGGCATATAATTTAATCTCTATTCACACAATACTATTAAATTTTGCATTGATAACTTTTATCAATTCTTACCATAGGAGGGAGACTCTCTTCCATCGTCTTTATCAGAATCCTTCTCTTTTCCCTTTTTCTTGTGATGATGCTTATGACCACGATGCCTGTGTCGCCTTCGGCTTTGTCTACCAAGAGGAACATGAACCCCTACGTAGACTGCCCGATGACCTGGAAAGTAAACAAAAATATACAATCCAAAATTTCTGATTTAGTGTAGAAACCAACGTTGATTTCCAAAAGCCGGAACTTCATAAGAACAAGAATAAAGTTAATCAATTTCACCAACACATTCCACCTAGACCTTAAATTCACATGGACCATCTTTGACACCTCCCTCCCCTTCTTAAACCTCTCCATCTCTATCAATGACAACCGATTCAACACCGACATTTTTTTCTTTTACAAACTCACCAACTCCCACAGCTATTTGGATTACACCTCCTCCCACCCGACCTCCTCCAAAAACGCTATCCCATATTCCCAATTCCTCCGCCACATCTGCTGCCAAGAGGACCAGTTCCACCACAGAACACACTGGATGGCCTCCTCCTTTAAAGACCACAATTTCCCCTCCCACGTTGTTGAAGATGTCCTCCAACGCATCTCAACCACATCCCGCATCTCCAGCCTCAAACCCCACTCTTTCAACTCCAACAAGGACAGAACCCCCCAGTCCTCACCTTTCACCGACCAACCTCTGCATAAACTGCATCATCCGCCGACATTTCCGCCACCTACAAACTGACCCCAACACCAGGGATATATTTCCCTCCCCACCCCTATCCGCAAAGACCGTTCTCTCCGTGACTACCTGGTCAGGTCCACATCCACCCCCAACAACCCACACTCCCCTCCTGGCACCTTCCCCTGCCACCGCAAGAATCGTAAAACCTACGCCCACACCTCCTCCCTCACCTCCATTCAATGCTAAAAGAGCCTTCCATATCCAAAGTTTCACCTACACTTCCACAAATGTCATTTATTGCATCCATTGTTCCCGATGTGGCCACCTTTTACATCGGGGAGACTGGATGCCTTCTTGCAGAGCGCTTCAGGGAACATCTCCGGGACACCCGCATCAATCAACCCTACCGCCCCGTGGCCAAACATTTAAACTCCTCCTTGGACTCTGCCAAGGACATGCAGGTTCTGGTTCTCCTCCACCGCCACTCCCTCACTACCTGATGCCTGGAGGGAGAACGCCTCATCTTCTGCCTCGGAACCCTTCAACCCTAGGCCATCAACGTGGACTTCACCAGTTTCCTCATTTCCCCTCCTCCCACCTTAGCGCAGTTCAAAACTTCCAGCTCAGCACCATCCTCATGGCCTGTCCCACCGGTCAATCTTCCTTCCCACCTATCCGCTCCATGACCTATCACCTTTACCCCCTTCCTCCATCCATCTATTGCACTCCCAGCTACCTTCTCCCCAGCCCACCCATTTTATATCTCCACCCCCAAGGCTTCCACCCTCATTCCTGATGAAGGGATCCTGTCCAAAACATTGATTTTCCTGTTCCTTGGATGCCACCTGACCTGCTGTGCATTTCCATCACCACTTTAAGCTTGACTTCAATAGAGATTCTGGACAATCTGTGCCCAGCATATGAAGAAATTAAGAGTGAAGTCTTAAAGAACCAAACCAATTGAGAGTGTTTATTGACCAATCATGGAACCGAAAGACCCCGCCGGAGGTCCAGATCTTCAACATCGTACAAAAGTTCCAAGCCAGTTGGCATGCTACCAGGAGGATAACAAATCTAATCCACTGCTGATGCTAGAAATCTGAATCAAAAACAGAATGCTGGAGAAACTCAGCAGGTCTGGCAGCATCTGGAGAGAGAAACAAAATGACAGTTTCAAGTCCAGTAGGACTCCTCTTTAGAATTCAAGAGCTCTGAAGAAGAGTCATACTGAACTTGAAACATAAATCTCAATTTCTCAACACATCAGTCTGATCTGCTGAATTGCTTGAGCATTCAATTTTGAATCTAATTTCCAACACATCCGCACCAAATCAGCTTAATTGTAGGATCAGAAACGTTTTCAAAATGTAAAGATTCCCCAGTAAAAATGGAAACTTTGCTCTTCAACCTGTACAGTCATACAACTAAAAAAAAGGAACCTTAAGCAGCATATTTTCTGCGTGATGAAAGTATGATTCTGGCTAAAATTACTTATGGGCAGAAGCAGCTAGACAGTGGAAATGGGTGACAAGGAATGTGTCAAAATACTACTTGGATCACATGGAAGAAAGAAGCACTAATATGCCAAGTTATAATTCTCCGATTTCCAGGAACTCTAATGTTGGGGTCTTTAAAACTTGCCCTAGAACAAAAGATACGAATAACAGCCATAAGCTATGATTAATACATAAATAAAAGTAAAATACTGTGGATTCCAGAAATCAAAAATGAAAATAGGAAGTTTTGGAGAAATTCAGCAGGTCTAGTAGCATCTGTGGAAAGAAAAATAAGAGTTAATGTTCCAAGTCCAATGAGACTTTTTTGGCAGGGTCGTAATTGCTCTCAAAACATGAACTGTTTTTCTCTCTACAGATATTGCCATATTTGCCGAGTTTCTTCTGCACTTTCTATTTTAACAGTAGTAAATATGAAAAAACATGCAGTCAGGAGAATTAGATGTTTTCTGAAGAGCACCCATTAATCTAAATTATCAGCTTTGCACTACATGGTATACAGCGTCACCCACATATAACTACAGCGTCCTGAAATGCAAACATTTATTAAAATATCACATTTCCCCAAGTTCCAGGAGAAAATTTAGCATTCTGAAATTATGTTAACAGCATTGATTAACCATAAGTATTTTTTATCATGCAAGATATGATAAAACTACAGGAGACAACAGCAGAAAGCGAGATAAATTCTAAAAACTCATCCCACACAATACTGTAATGACTAAATACATTCAAGAGCTGTTGCAAAGTGCCAACAGTCAAAAAATCAAATGTACTGTTGGGGTTTATAAACGGAGATGAATTTTCATGAACTGAATATAAAACAAAAAAAAAATAAACTAAAAAAATAAACTACTTAATCCTTATCAATTGCTTAGCCCAGGGCTGGAAACGGATGGGGTAGAAAGAACTAACAAAAGAATCCTCAACGATTAGACAGAACAGAAATTGATTGATTCAATCGTAAAACCTAATAATTTTGACTTAATCATCTAGGTCGTCTCCTATATTGATCAAGTTGACCAGTCTGGATGAAGGAGAAAGTGAGGACTGCAGATGCTGGAGATCAGAGCTGAAAATGTGTTGGCGGTTTGATAGGGAGGTTGAGCAGACAAGGGAGGCGCGGTAGTAGTTTGGCGCACCGACCTTTACACCACTGAGGCTAAACGCCAGCTTGTGGACACCTCCTCCTACTGCCCCCTTGACCATGACACCAAATCCCACCACCATACCATCATCTCCCAGACCATCCAGAACCTCATCACCTCAGGGGATCTCCCATCCACCACCTCCAACCTCATAGTCCCACAACCCCGCACCGCCCGTTTCTACCTCCTGCCCAAAATCCACAAACCTGACTGCCTCGGCCGACCAATTGTCTCAGCCTGCTCCTGCCCCACTGAACTCATCACTGCATACCTCGACACAGTCCTGTCCCCCTTAGTCCAAGAAGTCCCCACCTACTTTCGGGACACCACCCATGCCCTCCACCTACTCCATGATTTTCGCTTCCCCGGTCCCCAACGCCTTATCTTCACCATGGAT
>NC_057714.1:2579278-2591828 GCF_004010195.1 Chiloscyllium plagiosum
AGAGCGCCTCATCTTCCGCCTAGGAACCCTCCAACCACAAGGGATGAACTCAGATTTCTCCAGTTTCCTCATTTCCCCTCTCCCCACTCTGTCTCAGTCTCAACCCTCGAACTCAGCACCGCCTTCCTAACCTGCAAACTTCTTCCTGACCTCTCCGCCCCCACCTCCACTCTGGCCTATCACCTTCACCTTGACCTCCTTCCACCTATCGCATTTCCAACACCCCTCCCCCAAGTCACTCCTCCCTACCTTTTATCTTAGCCTGCTGGACACACTTTCCTCATTCCTGAAGAAGGGCTCATGCCCGAAACATAGATTCTCCTGCTCCTTGGATGCTGCCTGACCTGCTGCGCTTTTCCAGCAACACATTTTCAGTCTGGATGAAGCATCAGGAATGATTTACAATTCACAGGGAAATCAGAGAGGTAGTAGAGATTAAGAGTGAGTATCTGGGCAGAGGTTTAAGAAAAAGTCAAGACACTGGGCTCCTGAGTATTCATTGATTTACTGACTCCAGCCTTAAAAAGGCAAATATGTAGCATCAAAAGACATTAGTGAATCATGTGGGTCTTTGCAACAATCAACAACAGTTTCATGATCATTATTAGACTTAATTCCAGATTCTTGTTGCATTTAAATTCCATCTGGCACAGTGGGATTTGAATTCAGGTCTCTAGAACATTACCTGGGTGTCTGACTTAATAACATTGCAAATATACCACTCGGCCATTGCCTTCCCAGATATCTTCCACTGCAAGTTTTTGTCCTTCACCAGGTATTACAGACTGGCACATTCCAAGAGTCAAAACTACATGCTGAGGGTCATACTAAAGCAGTGGCAGCTACCCCTCAGCACAATGGGGAAAGGTTGTTGCCCAAGACCTGGTAGCCAAAGCAACCCAATGGCTGGAAACTATTGCACCTTTCAGGCTCTTTGCCTCACAAAGAATACGTTTCTAATCGAGAGTATTTAAAATATATTGAGACACCTCAGATTGAAGCAAGTTGGAAAGAACTTTATATCTGTTACACTCACTGAAATTTACAATTTGAAATATTTGTCCTCGGGCTTCCTATCTAATATGAAATGCGATTTGTAAATATTAAGATAGTTACAATCAAATGAGTGGAACATGTATCCTTGGGACATGCTGAATTCGTTTGCAAATCATGCAATATTCAAGCAAAAATGTTTTTGCAATTTTTCCCTTGCAAATTTTATTTGAAGTATAACCTTTTTTAAAAATATTAAATGTGTACTTGATAAAACCTGACACATAAATCGGAATAAGAATCACAAAAGTTTTCAAAAGCATCCATACTCACATTGCAACAGGTAGCAGTCCTAAAAATTTAGTTTTTAACATTGTATTATGACATTACATAGACTGCATGCTAGATTCTAAATAACATGAAATTCAAAACGGTATAGCAATATGGGGTGTGAGCTGAAATTTTGGGTCCTGAGTGCAAAGACAGCAATGGACACAGTGGAGCTCTGAGTAAAAGCAGCTATGCTCCTGCTCTAACAGAGGTCCCCCTCTTTCACAGAACCCCTTCTCCCTTCCCAACACAGTTCTCACTTCGGGGGTTGCAGCAATTTTCAAGAGACAAAATGGGTCAACATTTAGGAAGTACTGCCACACGGTACAATTTGCCACTGCTGTTTTTATGGATTCACAATTCTGCCAGCAGTATCAGAAATGTACATGTAGATGTCACTCGCCACTGACATGAAAGACTGATACACTAAGTCACAGATGATAACTATGAATCCATCATTTTCCCTCACCAAAAATACTTACACAATTGTAGGAATACATTTTTTAAAAGTTGGGTGTGTGCATGCACTGTATTTTAGATTAAAAAGTGAACGAGTGAACTTTGGTGCACAATAACAACTTCAGTTGCAAAAGGAAGTGACTAATCCTGAAAAGAACAGTTTTGTGGTGTGCTAATCCTGAAATGACTGAAAATTGAGAAAACAAAAGGAGCATGAAGACAAAGAAAACAAACTGCAACATTCTCGCTCAAAATATATCCACATACTGTTGTGGATACATTTTGTTGTTTGGTACTTCAGTTATTCACATCAATCCCCTGTATGTATTTTCTAATTGCTCACATTTATACTGAAGCTGGCAGAAATCTAAATCCACAAAAACAGAAGATATATCCTGTGAAGAACATCTTACATCAAAACAACTTATTAGATTGGTTAGCAATCTCCAACGAATACTCGTGTGGAATATAATTGAACTTTTTTCCTACGGTAAAGCAGCTTCAAGATCACTTCAAGAAATTTTAATCCATTAAACAGGCTTCCATGTATTCAAAAAGCAAATTGTAAAATGTAAAACAGTCAACTTGAAATTACAATTAAAATGTAAGCTTCAAAACAGCAAATAAATTTTGGAAAGACAACATTTTTTGCAAACTTACTCTCTAGTTCTTCTTTCTCAAAGTTTGTATTGACAATTGTACTCGTTTTTCCCAAATCCACAATAGCTTCTTCATCATGTCGCTAAAAAGAGAAATGCAACACGATTAGGAATTAGTCTTTTCTAGATTTCTGGAATAACTTCAAAATGCAAGAGTGTACCGATTGCAATATACAGGTCTTGTGCACCCAGCCCCTGAAATCCAAGAGGTTGCCCACTTGCACTATTTTCTTTACATGTTAAAGCTCAAGGAATAGCACAAATTATTTCCAAATCACACTATACAACATTTCAGACACAAGATGGAGATCAATAACGTCAGATCATAACCTCTGCTATCATTTTGTTTGCTTCTGGGTGCCAACTGCTGTTTAGGATTTGGCTCCATAATTACATACTGTAAGCATGCCATTTGCTTATTTACTCATCACCAACTTCTTCCCTGGAACTATTATTCCTTCATCATTTATCTCCTGCCTTCCACCATATCACAGGTATTTCCTTCCCCTGCTTCTACACTTGCTTCAAACCTGTTGTTTTTTGTACAGAGATGAAGAGTCAACAATCTAAAACATTAATCTGTTGCTCTTATCACAGATGCTGCCAGATCTGTGGTGCATTTCCAGCTTTTTGTTTTCAAAATACAATATTCACACTCTGCACAATACTGAAGATTAATAGGATGTCTCAAAATGTTCCAGATACAAGAAAAATTTTGAACACAATGTTAAATTTAACAAAGTAGAAGCCAATGGGTTTTTTTGGGCTGGAGAAACAACCCAGCAGTCAGTATAGAAGCACTGTTTTTCCTTGATATACAAGGCCATCTATCAAAATCGGGGTTGCATTCTTAAAACCAGGACTTTAAGTGAAGGCTTTAATTGAAGCATTGTTTCCCCTCAAAATACATTTTAAAGCCGGAGTCAGAGTCAGACTCCTAACGCCAATTTGTGTTGAGGCTGGAATCACATGTAGGCCAGACCAGGTAAGAATGGTAGATTTCTTTCCCAAAAGACATTAGTAAACTAGATGGTTGTTTACAACAAATCAACAGGTGGTTACATGGCCACCCTCAGATTAGTTTTAAATTTGATTAAAACTTCCATGGTGTAATTCAAATACAAATCTCCAGTAAATTAGCCTATGGCTCTAAATTACTAGTCTAGCAACATTACCAATAAACCACTATCTCTCCTAAAGACCAACCAAGTTGCTCTTTCAAAAAGCTGTGGACATGGAAAATGAAATACATTCTTATTTTGATCTAATGCAATATTCACTAGGAGATTTTTCTTCATTTATTTATTTGGAAAACAAGAATCATGACTGAAAAGGAAGAAGGGAACGAGTTGGATTTTCCCCACTAAATATCAGTGGTCACAGTATCGTACCACAAATTGCTAGATTTGTAGAATTTATTTGCAAATCAAATTTTCTACATGGTATTTGCTTTCAGGCATCATGAATCAGTTAACTCATGGAGCATTTATCAGAATGCAAAGATGCTCTTCACTTGGACTACAATCTCTAACTAAAGATGAGGTTATCATCCTAATCGTCCCAACATCAAATTAGTGACTCATACTCTTGCCTATTTATATCAGGCCTACAGCATACCAAAACATCTCACTGCTTTCAACAGGAGTGTCATCAACAAACATTTTTGACTCCAAGCCACATGATGAGACATTAAGACAGATAAGAAGAGGTTGGTCACAAGAGGCAACATTGAGGGATCAACATAAAAGAAGGACAGAAATGTAGAGTGGCAAAGAAGTTTAGTAAAGCAATTTCCAACATTTAAGGCCAAGATAGCTAAAAGCACACCGAATCATGGAGCAATTAAATATAGATATGTACAAGATGGCAGAATTAGAGAAGGGGAGGGATCTCAAAGGATTAGAGTGTTGGATGAAGTTACAGATGTAAGGAAAGGAAAGGGCAAGGAGATATCTTAAAGAAGTTTCAACCTGAGGCAGTGTTGGGCTAACAGCAAAAGCAAACAGCCCAGCCAGGAGAGAATTTGAATAGTCAAGTGGGGAGTTAAGTAAGGCATCAACGAGGGATTCGGCAGTTGAGGCAAGGATGGAAATGAGCAATCTTCCAAACAATCAACAGTTTACTAGCAGCCAGAGCAGCAGGAAGAAGTTCTGAATGCTGCCCACACTACTAATTCTTTGTATAGGGAACCAAAATCAGTTCTGCATCAATAAAACTTCTATATTATTTCATTTGCCTAACCATTTCACTTAAGCAAACTGTCAAAGCAATACCACAACCAAATATTTGCTCTTGGAATGATGTAAATTCAAGTTAACATACCTGAAGCACCCAATCAAGTTTAAATAGGTAAATTCTAAATTCAAGTAATTTTTGTCTTCAATTAGGCTTGCAATTTATGCATGGTTCAATTTTTGAGAGTTCTGTTTCTTCAGCTTTGTCCTGTTGTAGACACAACTTGGGATGGCTGCCATTTCTTTGCCGAAGTCTTTTTTTCCACACCCAGTATTTAACCCCACAATTTTAAATGAATATTAAAAATTAAAATTATTCAAAATTTCTTTAACATACGCATTCAAAAATACTTTTCTGTAGAAAATGCCTAGAGACAAGCAGAATGCTTATATAGTTGCAGATTTTCAAAAGGAATTAACTAATTTGCACAAGATTGCTTGTATCAATGCCTCACTATTGAACCTTGCAAAGCTAAAACGAAGGACTTAAAAGATTTCAAAAGCTTCATCATATAAGCTCATGATCTCAAAGCCAACGTCATACGCTAAATCATTGTCAGTTCAGTTGCCTCTATATTTAGATGTTTCTTCAACAGGGTGTGTATGTTTCTAAACTCTCCTTGAGGAAAATCAAAAATAGTTTGACCTCAACTGTCAAAACGATTCACTTCTGACTCGCCTCCACATTGCCCCATGCTTTGGTCATTAGGGTAACTTGCTCCTAAATGCTCTCTTCATTGCCATTTTGCTATTCTTGCATTTTCTTTTACATATTTTCCAGAAGTGTACATAACCATAGTTGAAAGTTAAGTTCATTTATCCCAGATAACTTTTTAAAAAATCCTGGTTACATGGCAAGTTCTGCACAGGCAGTTTTCAATAAGCATCTATGGAATTACTACAGGTTTACACAAACTATTACATGCACATTTTATGGACTAAAATTTTCAGAGCAAAATTTGACTCCAAATTGCTACCAAAGATATTCAGGAAGATGAAAAAACTTGGTCAAATAGACAAATAGCTAAGGGTCTGGCAAGAGAGAAAGCGAGAAAAGCAGATAGGTATAAGAGCCTGAAAGATGAAGTGGTGAACATCAAGCATGTTCAAGCAGTAGGTGGGGTCACAAGGGGAGATGGGGAGGAATGGACAGAAGCAGATGCAAGGAAATGCAGGAATGAGTTATTAAAAATCAAAAATAGGTGCATTGTTTTTCCCTATCATAAATTTGACCAGCTTGATTTCACAGCAATATGGATCAAAGAGAAAGGCTTTTACTGTTTTGGTTCCAACCTTGGCAGTAATCCTTCTACGTTCAGCTTTAATGGACAACTTCACTTTCTTTCCTGTAACTTGTAACATGATGATGCCAGGCATAGAACATCACTTTTAAGTGCACAAATAACCTGCTATAATTTTCCAATTGTCAATGTTAAAGGACATTATACCAGTGTTTTTCTTACAAATGCGAACGCCCTTTAAAAGTCATGAATAAAACTGAACATGATAAAATCAGTTGCAATGCCACACAAAAAAATTAAATCCAATTTTAAAATGATCCAGATATTGTCACACCTTACCTGACTAGCGAGCTAACAACTTTGTAGGCAACTCTGAATTTTTTGAACCAACAATACATCACAGAAAATGAAAAATTGAATTCCTAAGTGAGGAGTCTAAAATTATACAATTGTTAATGTGGCACTTACGACAATTATTTCAAGAGCACTGAGAAATTCATAAGGAAAAATAGTCATGGTAGTTCACTATTTAATTTGAAAGCTTCAATATCTATACTATTCCAACAATGCATCCTAATATGCAGGAGAAGAAATAGTTTTTAAAAAGTAAATTCAGCTGAGAATATGCTATACCAGCTGAGAATACATCTGACAATATTTTTAGTTTTGCCTCTTTTTGGGACACTACAGCTATAACTTTGAATATAAAGCAAAAATTTTCAAACAAATAACATGATTTAAATTTACATATTCCACAATATTCATGATAGCAAAATCTCAATCAACCTTCTCACTTGTATAACAAAATACCATCTCTAATTTGAAATAAGCCTTAACATACTACAAGAACTTGGTGTACTTTAATAGATTAGGCTCCTGTCAAGGATACAGCAACAATTTTTGGACAAAGAACAAACTGGTTGATTAGTCAAGCTATACAGATTACAAAGTAAATGGTCATATGACTGTCATAAAATTTGTAAAAGCATTAAACATAATGAAAATAATTTAGTACTTGGCTTTTTGGCGGCATCAAGAAATAATGCGTGGACTGCATGTTCTTACGTTTCTTCAGTAGTTGAGTGAATGTAGTCTTGATTAGGAATAGATGCAACAGCAACTGTGCTAACTGCTCTCCCAAACAGCACCAAGGTTATGCAGGAGGACAGGGGGTTTATATTGCACAGCAACTAAATCTAACATACCAACCACACTTTTTTCTCTGCCAATCTCAAGACAACTTCAGAAAATACACCCAGTGATAAAATGCAAATCTTGTGAACGATGTTTCTTTGCATTATACAGTACTATATCACATGAATTTCAAAGTACACCTGAAACAAAACTCTATTATATTAATGGCAGTCACAGCAGTACATCTTAAAATGCTCCAGAGGTATAGAGGAAATGGATGTCAAGCTTAAAAAAAAGGAAATATTAGGAATTGTCCAAAAACTTGCTCAAACAAAACGATTTTAATAAGAACTGGGAGTAAAGAAGCAGAGATTCATGGTTAAGAATTCCACAGCGTGGGTTATAGATAAAATCAAGACACATCATCATATGTGCACCTACTCTGGTGACAAGTTCAGTTCTAAAAATATTTTGTATTAATGGGGTGGCTTGAAACATGAACAGTAGTTGAGCGATCAATAGCCAAAAGTTAAAAATAAAAATTGGTAAAATGATTGAGCAGGACTCAGCATAGGAAAGGCAACGGAAGGTTTGATCAATTGACATTTATATTTTCCTGTTAGCCTCCCAACAATAAAAGTTTATAAAGAACATGTCTCCATGCTCAGCACCAGAAAAATGGAGAAGATTCCATCCCACTTACAAATATTCGATTACTGCATTTCCTCCCTAATGCTGCCAGGATAACCAGCCTTTAATTCCCTGTTTTTGTTCCTCTCAGCGTGCAAAAGCCAGCCATGTAAGCAATCTTCCAGTGTTTTGAAACAATCTTAGAACCCACAGAATTCTGGAAGGCAGAGAGCAATGCATCCACTCGAAATGCAGTTTCTCTTTTTAAATCCTAGGATGGAAGTCATCAGATCCGGGCATGTTGTCACTTAGTCCCATTCATTTTGGTACTATTTCTATACTTGTACTGCTTTTTAGTTTAGTTCCTCATTTTCACTAAACTCTTGGTTTGAGTGGAAGAGCAGGCTGGATGGGTTGGAATTTTTTTCACTGCAGGATCAGTGGTTGAAGGATGACCTTAGAGGTTTATAAAATCAAGAGGCATAAATAAGGTGAATAGCAAAATGGTCTTTTTCCCAGGGGAGGAGAATTCAAAACTAAGGGGCATATTTTTAAAGATGAGAGAAGGGTTTAAAATGGATGCAAGGGCCAAGTTTTTACACGGGGTGGTTCGTATGTGGAAAGAAATGTTAGAGGGAGTGGCAAATGCAGATACAGTTACAAAATTTGGAGAGACATTTGGACAGGTATATGAATAAGAATGGTTTAGAGGTAAGGGGTCAACCACAAGCAAATTGGATCAGTTAGTTTGGGAATCTTCATCAGCACAGATGAGTTGGACCAAAGGATCTGTTTCTGCATTGCATGACGATGACAAAGATGTGAAGGTTTCAGCTGAAGCAATGAAGAAAGAAGGATGGCGGATGCTCCAAATATTTAATTGAGGAAAAGAAAATCATTCAAGAGAACAATAGAAACTGTGGAAGAAACAAAATAGGTGAAGCAGTAGACTGCTGAGCATAGTGATAACGTTATTCAACCAGTAATCCAGAGACTTGGACTAATCCTTCAGAGACAATAATTCACAAACAGAAAGTTGTTACGGTGTAGAAGGAGGCCATTCAACCTATTGTATCTGCACTGGTCTTCCAAAAATTTGATGAGTGATTTACTTCAGCCCAGTTGAATTTGTTTTTCAAACTTTTCTCAGTAAAGCTGAAAAATTTCATTTAATGTGTAAGGGCGAATATTCAGACTGACCGTATAACATTCACATTGATACAACCTCTTTAAAGGCACCAATTTATCAGCGTATGTTCCTAATACAACTTTTGTGGATTGTGATGCAATGTGACCCATCTCCTCCTCAAACATTTAGAGGTAGCAATATAAACCTCCGTTCATGCGGACTTGCCATTCAGCAAGGGATGACCAAGTATTGATTGGTGTCGCCAGCAATGTCCAATATGTTTAATAGCAACTCAGTGGAGATTCTGGGCTTTTCTCATGCCCTTTTTGGACTGTGCAGATTTTCTTCTTTCAGTTTCTATACTTTTGTTCTATGTTGTCTCTTCCTCAAACATGCTTACTTAATTTGCTTGCTCATGGTTGAGATTAGCAGTTGAGCTTCCTTGGATACTAATTCTGTTGAGACTGCTATTTCCAGAGCTTTTTTTTTTTAAAAAAAACGTCTACAGTCCTTTCTAATCATTGATCTCTTCTGGATTGCATCACATCCTAAACTACACACTACTACCTCTGTCTCTGATAGCATTATTTAAGTTGGTCCTGAATTTTTAAGATTCTATTAAATTGTATCATACTGGTTTGTTAAATCTGAACTGTTCAGTGAAACCAATAATTTTGGTGAAAAAAGGTTCTGTAAGATTTCTACTATCTCTTCATAGGTTTTTTGAAACTGACTCCTCAGAAGACAGAAGAGGGAAGGGCGAAGGGCCAGAGTTTGTGGCAGATCTTCCAAGTACTGTATTAAGTCAAGAGAAGAAAATCATACAAGAGAATTCCTTCAAGTCTCCCTCCATGATAATCAGGAACTCTGGCAACTATATCTGTTGTTTCAATTTTGTTAACTAGATCAATATATTGGAATATACTGTGTTGGAGTTACAGCTCTCGGTATTTTCTTTGCACAGTCTCATGGAGCAAAAAAGTCCCTGCCGTTATTTCTTTGTTCCAAGTGGTAAGGGCTTGTGTAGCACAATATTCATGAAAACTTTAGCACCACCTATTTTACACATTCTAAACGAACATGCCATTGTTTTCCATAGGGATCTGGGAATCATGGAATGGATCTCTGTCAAATTGAAAATCAAGGGTGAGAATCAAGAAAAGTGTTGTCAAGGTAGATCAATGTATTCTACAATCGGATCAAAAGGTTGTGGAAAGTTAGGCAAGCTGGTCAAAATGGGAGTCCATGAACCCATAATTGAGAGTGATCAGACCATACCTATTATACCAGTTATAAAGATTGATGGATTGGCACACATCTGCAGTGATTTTAAAGGTTACAGTTAATTCAGTACTGTGTGCATAGCACATCCTTTGCCTTTAACTGATGACCTCTTTGTTGGACCAGATGGAGCAAGACAAGCAATGGCTGAGTGGTGTATCACTGGATTGTTAATCCAGAGGCTCAGGTAATGTGCTGGGGATCCAGGTTCAAATCCTGCCATGGCAGATGATGAATTTGAATTCAATTAAAAAAAAACTGTAATTAAGAGTGTAATGATGGCCATGAATCCATTGCCGATTGTTGGAAAAACCCAACTTGGACCAGATGGAAGTCAGCCTTTCAGCAAAATTGACCTTAGTTACGCCTTTCTCCAAATGTAACGAGATCCTGGGTTACAGAAACAATAGACTTCCATTGGGAATCACATCTGCATTATTCCAACATGCCAGGTGTCAGACTTTAAGGAGTCCAGGTGTTAAAGAAAGCAAGAAAAGAGCATCTCCACAATTTAGATGTTACTCTGAGGAAACTTAAAGATTATGGCTGACGAGTGAGGAAAGGAAAGGGTGATTTTTTTTATAAACCGTTTCCACTGAATATTTAGGCCATGTCATTGGCATTAAGGGACGACACAAGGCACCTTCTCAAACAAAAGCCGTTACGGAGGTACCAGCACCTAAAAATGTAAAATGGCAATGATTTTTGGGGCTGTTAAGTTATAATAGCAGGTTTGTCCCCAGTCTTGCAACCATTCAAATCTTTGCAATTAGCATGTTGTGCATCATTGTATGGAATGGGAGCAGTTGTTTCTCACATATTACTCAATAGTGAAGAGAAGCAAAAAGCATTTTGATCAAAAGTTAAACAAAGCACAAGTAAACATTGCACAGCTCAAGGAAGAAAAGCTCTAGGTATCATTTTTGGCATTAGACAATTTCACTAATACTTGAGTTCGAGGAAGAGTCACCAGACCAGAAACGTTAACTCTGATTTCTCTTCACAGATGCTGCCAGATTTGCTGAGATTTTTCCAGCTAATTCTGTTTTTGTCCACCAATACTTGTATGGTCAGGAATTTACCAAACTGACAGATCATTGACAACAATGTTTAATCGTCATACAAGAATGCACTTTATGGTGGACAGCCATTCGCAGAGTGGGCAATGTTGCTATCAGCTCACAAAGTTATAAAAATAAGCACCAGTAATCCAATTTATTGGGAATGCTGATGGGCTCTTTAGAACATAGAACAGTACAGCACAGTACAGACCATTCGACCCTCTATGCTGTGGCAGCTTTTTATCCTACTTTAAGATCAGACTAACCTATATACCCTTCATTGTGCTAATCTTGCATGTGTCTATCCAAGAGTTGCTTGAACATCCCTAATGTATCTGACTCTACTACAATTGCCAGTAGTCCATTCCATGCACCCACCACTCTGTGTAAAGAGCCCACCTCTGATATTTCCATTAAACCTTCCTCCAATTATCTTAAAATTATGCCCTCTCATGATAGACATTTCCGTCATGGGCAAAAGTCTCTGGCTATCCACTCTATATATGCCAGTCAACATCTCTAGATTACCTTTGCCAAATGAGTTGACTTCAATAGTTCTTATTTAGACATCTTGCACGTCATATGAGAATGTATATGGGGTATAAGCAAGCAGGGAAAGAGTTAAATTCCAAGTTTTGTGAAACAAGAGGTTCAGCTGAGCATGACTCAGATCAGATAAACTTACAGTTAACAACTTGGTGCTGGAGGCAAGGGTAATGGGTTAACAAGGTGGAAAAGCATTCATTATGTATAGCCATTTAATAAGATGAGGTAGTATTGAGTATGTGAGTTTAGTTTAACAAGGTGAAAAATATTTATTACGTGAAGTCAGTTATTCATTGCGTAACAGCAGATGGTTTAATCTTTACTATTGACACTTGCTGATTGTAAAGGTCACCCAATCAATATGTATGTTGCCTTATCTGAATGTACCCCTCTGTAAAATGACTATATAAAATTAAGAAACTTCTGCTCTAGAGAAAACAGTGAACTCAGAGTCAGAGTCAGAGATGTAGAGCATGGAAACAGAACCTTCGGTCCAACCCATTCATGCCGACCAGATATCCCAACCCAATCTAGTCCCCCCTGCCAGCACCCAGCCCATATCCCTCCAAACCCTTCCTATTCATATACCCATCCAAATGCCTCTTCAATGTTGCAATTGTACCAGCCTCCACCACATCCTCTGGCAGCTCATTCCATACACGTACCACCCTCTGTGTGAAAACATTGCCCCTTAGGTCTCTTTCATATCTTTCCCCTCTCACCCTAAACCTATGCCCTCTAGTTCTGGACTCCCCGACCCCAGGGAAAAGATTTTGCCTATTTACCCTACCCATGCCCCTCAATTTTGTAAACCTCTAAGATCACCCCTCAGCCTCTGACGCTCCAGGGAAAA